>NC_058404.1:129241769-129541769 GCF_002201575.2 Neomonachus schauinslandi | reverse complement strand
CATAAATTTGCTTCAACAGATAATTTAGTATTGCATAATATATTCTTCCCATCTCCCTTCCTTTCTTTTTTTCTTTTCTTTTTTTTTTTTATTCTTCTATTCTGAATTTCCTCCTTTAAATAAATACTTCAGGGACTCCTTCCCACTGTAGAATAGTTCTTCCTGCTATATGCTCTAATTGAATCCAATATCATAGAATTTAAAATATATTATTTTACTGACATATTTTATATCTGTTCTGCATGTATGATTTAAGCTCTGTGGTAGCAGATATTCAATATATCTTCTTCTACTCTCTACCTTAGGGTTTAAACCCAGAGACTGGCTCATAGAAATATGCAATACATATTTGTTGAAAACATACATGAATAAAATTATCACTGTCTGGCAAGAATGGTTAGGACAACTATCATTGGTATTAATTGAAAAATAAAAGAAACTTAGAAAGAAAAATTATTTAAAATCTCAGCTATAGTTTATGTCTTATTAATTCTCCAGATATTTTATTCCTAGATTTTCTTAAAATAGTAAATAAAGCTAGGAGCATATTAGGATGAATAAAAGCCAATCTGTGACTTGAAAAGAATTTGCATTCCGTTCATGGAGATAGACACCTGTCCAAATAACTATAACATGGAGTCATAAATACCGTAACAGGCACATAAACTTTGTTAAGGGAGCAAGACCTCACAGAGGACATGGTGTGGAATTGAAGAACAACCTGAACTATTTGACTTCCTTTATTTGTTTTGTCTAAATATAAAATAGACAGTGAAGTATTAATTGGCTCATTATTACTGTGTGGTATTGTGGAGCAGATTTTTCAATTCTTTAAAGGATGCTTTCATCATTATTAGTAAATTTGAAGATTTTTTATAGCATCAGTTACTATTCCTTCTGGTTTTCTCATGGCAGTACAAACCATGACTAAAGGAAGATAAGGGAATAATGTTTTCCTGGAACACTGTTTTCTCCACTTTTAATCTCTTTCTGTGGGTTTTAGCTACTTATGGCTCTCCAAATCAAATGCCATCCACATTGCTCTTAATATTGGTTACAGATACGATTATGAAAGCACTCACAAAGTAGATAAATTTATTATAGTATCTTTAGAATTACCCACAGTAACTGCATTTGGTGACACGGGTGTGCTGCATAGCTCCAGGGAGATTTGCTTCAGGGACACGCCATGTGCAACCACCTTGGTGGTAGGCAGTGGTCCCCGACACAGTGCAATAATCCTAAAAAAGAATGTAACCTGAATTGTAAACCCTGGCCCTTGTGCTTTTGTCCTAAAAATTAGCCTCTGTAATCAAAATTTTTCATTTTTTTTTCCTATTGGTTTAAATTAAAACAAATAATTCTTGTGGAATGTTTGCATTTGACCCTATGAATTGTCTGATGGCCAAGGCTAGTGATTTCCATGATAATACAGGAAACAGAGATTATGAGCCCTGCTAAGAATTGCATTGAGTAATAAATGTAGCTTGAACCATTGCAAATTTTAGAAAACTGCTCGTACTGAGATTAAGAGCCTGAGTTTGATGAAATCTGATCAGTTTTTGTGTTTAGAGAACTGTGCTCTTAACCTCATAAAATTACCTCAGAAATAGTATTGGTTACTATAATGACAATGTTTTCGTGTAGGTGGGATTTAATGCAGAATAGTTTTGTTGTCACTATCAGGTGAAATATTGTTAGATCACATTTTGGGAATAATCAAAATGATATAGATGGTGTATTTTGAAATCCCATTTAAAATATATAGTGGTAATATTTTATTAGTAGAAACTCAGGAGTATAATAGATTGGTTATTTCCTTCTTATAGTGATAAAGATGCAAATATCTAATATATAGCTGGGTTATCCTTTTGTTTTGAATTTTGTTGTGTTTAATTTACTTCCCAACTTAAAGAGGGTTACATCTTTTCAGTTTCTTAAAATGTCCAGTGAAAATAATGATGAACTCTACCTAACAATCCTTTCCCCTTTCTTTCCATAAAAATAGAAGGTCAAGATGTTTGGAGAGTATTTGTACATGTGACACTCAAGTTAATTAATTATAAATGCCAGGAATCTCTTCTGATAGTATGAGAAATACTAATTTCTGAATATGCTATTTTTAAAAAAGCAATCTAACTTCATATATACAGAAATACTTATGTTCACTAATCTATGGTTTTTTAAAACTTATATTTTTATGGACACAGTTCTGCCATTTGCAAATATAGGAGTCATTTCGCAGCTTTAACATGATGACGTTGCAGCTCCGACTTTATACTACTGTTTAAAAATAGCTCTTTTAGCAAAAAGGTAAAAATTAGCAAGTAATAATGGAATTATTTCAGCTTTTCCATAATGAAATCAAGTGTGTATGCACAAAATTCTTTTGGTTAGTACAATTACTTTCTTGAGTTCTGTGCCCTGGCAAATTAAAAATAGTACTGTATTAGACTTAGGAATCTTCCAGAAAGGGCATCTGAATGTGTTGTTTTCTATTTAACACTGAGCATCCTGGTTTATATACATGTATTATACAAATATAATCTTAATGAAAATAACTTAAATAGGAGCTTTCAAACCCTCAAAACCTCTGCTTATAAGAGCTTCTCTGTTCTTTGCAGTTTCATGTTTAAACACTGCCTCATTTGCTCATGAATAAAAAGGCTTTGTCTTTGTTATTAACATTTCATGTATTTCTGAGTAATTTATTTATCCCATAATGGGTATTATTTCTAAGTTCTTACAGCTTTATTCTGGTTGATGAAACAAGGTCACAGAGATACCATTTCAGGTCTTGTCCTCCAAGACCTCAGCCTCTTGTTCTGAATTAGCATAGATGGGAGTGAATGGGAGCACGTTTATATTGTTCTTCATCAAGTAGAAGGACTTCAGGAGAGGAGCATTTACTGAATAGGGAGAGTGTTTTCCTGGGTACCTCTTTCTGTATCCAGTCTGAATATTTTACATCTAATGTGTTGGTATGTTTAAACTCTGGAATTGCCCTAGGAAATAATTTCTTGTTCACCTTTATCCACCTTTCAAGTAAATAGCTCTGAAAGCCACCCTGCTTCAACTTGTGGCAGTGGAGTTAATAAAAGGTTTCCTTCCACCAAATAATTGCCCTGACATTGTTAAGGACAGGTCCTTCTGTCAGATGAGAAAATAAAATATTGATAGTGTTACAGTGTGAAATTGTTGTGGCTATGTAGTCTTCAGTGAAAAATACTGTTCTCTGACAGCATATTAAGACCACTTTCCCATTTTATTGTTTTACATATTACAAAGCATTTTCTCACACACACACACACACGTACATTATCAAAATTGATTTTTTGTAATTCTGTGAGATGGGGATTAATCTTCGGGTTGTTACACACTCAAGGCCTACCTTAGAACTTACCGCAGTCTGGGGTCTTTTCAAAGGAAGATAATACTGCAAATTAAAGAAATGATCATAGTTAACTGAATGCCTCCTTATTGAAAGGTAAAAGGAGTTTCTCTCAAAGAGAATAAATTGCTCAAGGTCACACAAGCTACATCAGCCTGGGGAGAAAGGGAGTCACATTGAGTAGAATTTAAAACAATCCATGTAAAACATTATCTGACATTCACAGAATTTCACTCCACTCCAGAACCACTTAAAGCCACCGACATGATTTTCTAGATCCAAGTCTTTTCTTTGTTTTCTTTTGTTTTATTGAGTATGATTGACATACAACATTATAATTAGTTTCAGCTGTACAACATAATGATTCGATATTTGTATACTGTGAAATGATCACCACAATAAATCTAGTTAATGTCCATCACTGTACATTACAATTTTTTTCTTGTGATGAGAATTTTTACAATTTACTTTCTTAGCAACTTTGAAATATACAATACAGAATTATTAACTATATCACTGTGCTGTACATTACATCCCCATGACTTATTTTATAAACGGTCTCTTCTCTATATTTATGAACTTAGTTTTGTTTTTCTTCTTTTTAGATTCCACATATAAGTGAGATCATATAGTATTTGCATTTCTATGAATGACTTATTTCATTACCATTATGTTCTTAGAGTCTATCCATTTTGTTGCAAATTGCATAATTTCCTTCTTTCTTATGGCTGAATAATATTTCTTTGTATGTGTGTGTGTGATTGTGTGTGTGTGTATAAATATTATTTATCCATTCAGCCATTGATAGACACTTAGATTGTTTCTGTATTTTGGCTATTATAAATAATGCTACAGTGAACATAGGGATACATATACCTTTTCCAATTAGTCTTCCCCCTACCTTTGGATAAATACCCAGAAGTGGAATTGCTAGATCATCAATTCAGAATTATGTTATTTCTTGTCTTCTTGATCATAGCCAGAAATAGAAATTTTAGGATTGTTTCTTTTATTTCTGTGAAAAGTGCCATTGGTATTTTGGTAGGGATTGCATTGAATCTGTAAATTACTTTGGATAGTATGAACATTTTAACAAGATTAATTCTTCCAATTCATGAGCACAGAATATCTTTTCATTTATTTGTGTCTTGTTCAATTTCTTTTATTAATGTCTTATAATTTTCAATGTGCAGATCTTTTTCTTGGTTAAATTTATTCCTAGGTATTTTATTCTACATGATGCAGTTGTAAATGAGACTGTTTTATCTTTCTGCTACTTTGTTATTAACATATAAAAATGTAACAGAGTTTTGTAATTCATTTGTATCCTGCAACTTTACTGAATTTATTAGTTCTAAAGTTTTTGTTTTTGTTTTTAATGCTGGTGTCTTCAGGGTTTTCTCTATATAAAATAGTGTCATCTGCAAGTAGTGAGTTTTACTTTTTTCTTTCCAATGTGGATGCCTTTTCTTTTTCCTGACTAAATTCTCTACCTAGAACTCACAATATTATGTTGAATAAAAGCAGCAAGAGTAGGCATCCATGTACTGTTCCTGATGTTAGAGGAAAAACTTCACCATTGAGTATGATGTTAGCTATGTCTTGTCATATATGGCCTTTATTATGTTGAGGTACATTGCTTCCTCACCTACTTGTTGAGAGGTTTTTTTTTTTTTTTAAATCTATTTTTCTATTTTATTATTTTTTTATTTTTAATTGTTATGTTAATCACTATACATTACATCATTAGTTTTTGATGTAGTGTTCCATGATTCATTGTTTGTGCATAACACCCAGTGCTCCATGCAGAACATGCCCTCTTTAATACCCATCACCAGGCTAACCCATCCTCCCACCCCCCTCCCCTCTAGAACCCTCAGTTTGTTTTTCAGAGTCCATAGTCTCTCATGGTTCGTCTACCCCTCCGATTTCCCCCCCTTCATTCTTCCCCTCCTGCTATCTTCTTCTTCTTCTTTTTTTTTTTCTTAACATATATTGCATTATTTGTTTCAGAGGTACAGATCTGTGATTCAACAATCTTGCACAATTCACAGCGCTCACCATAGCACATACCCTCCCTAGTGTCTATCACCCAGCCACCCCATCCCTCCCACCCCACCCCCCACTCCAGCAACCCTCAGTTTGTTTCCTGAGATTAAGAATTCCTCATATCAGTGAGGTCATATGATACATGTCTTTCTCTGTTTGACTTATTTTGCTCAGCATAACACCCTCCAGTTCCATCCACGTCGTTGCAAATGGCAAGATCTCATTCCTTTTGATGGCTGCATAATATCCCATTGTATATATATACCACATCTTCTTTATCCATTCATCTGTCGATGGACATCTTGACTCTTTCCACAGTTTGGCTATTGTGGACATTGCTGCTATGTTTTTCTTAATCACAAATGGATATTGAATTTTGTCAAATGCTTTTTCTGCATCTATTGAGATGATCACATGATTTGTATCCTTCATTTTGTTAATGTGCTATATCACATTGATTATTTTGCTGTTGTTGAATTATCCTTCATCCTTGGAATAAATCCCACTTAGTCATGGTGAATGATACTTTTAATGTATTGTGAATTTGTTTTGCTAATATTTTATTAAGGATTTTTGCATTTATGTTCACCAGGGATATTGGCCTGTAATTTTATTTTCTTGTTGCATTCTTATCTGGTTTTAGCATCAGGGTGATGCTGGCCTTGTAAAATGAGTTTTGAAGCATTTCCTCTTCTATTTTCTGGAAGAGTTGGAGGAGGATTGTTATTAATTCTCTGAATGTTTGGTAGAATTCACCAGTGAGGCTGTCTGGTCCTGGACTTTTGTCTGTTGGAAGGTTTTTGATTACTGATTCAATCCTCTTACTAGTAACTGGTCTGTTCAGATTTCCTGTTTCATCATGATTCAATTCTTGGTAGGTTGTATATTTCTAGGAATTTACCCATTTCTTCTAGGTTGTCAAATTTGTTGGCATATAATTGTTCATATTAGTCTTATGATCTTTTGTATTCCTGTGGTATCAGTTGTAAAGTCTCCTTTTTCAGTTCTAATTTTATTTATTTGAGTCTTCTTTCTTGATAGCTTAAGACTTGTCAATTTTGTTTATCTTTTCAAAAACCATCTCTTTGTTTCATTGATCTTTTCTATTTTCTTTTTTTTTTAGTCTCCATTTCATTTATTTCTGCTTTGATCTTTGTTATTTCCAAGTATTTTCTTTCACCAAGCCTTCCTATGTATCCTGTGGCATTCTTTATTTTCCTTCTTTATTTTCCAACTCTTTTCTGGCAATTCTGTGAGTAAGAGGTCATGACCCCAATCTGCAATCTATGCTGCCAGTTTAAAAACCAAACACATAACAGTCCATTATGTTACAGCTTTCATGAATATATAAACCAGGGGGTCATTTATTACTTAGGAGAATGAGATCTTAAGACAAACCCTTTGGCAGGCTTTTAATTTTCTGGGGACTTTTCTTCACCTCTTACACCTACTGGACACGTGGATAGATTTTTGCCTCCCATTATTTAGTATTGTTCATCTATGTCAAGCCTCAGAAATCTATAGCTGTCTTTTATGTAGATTAAAGTTGCCAAGTATTGCCATATAAAAACAATAGTTTAAGACTTAATAGGACTAATTCTGATAAATTTAATAAAAACATGAGTGATATCAGCTTTTTTTTTTTTTCTTCCTATAACTGACTTACTATTGCTTCTATCCTAAGACTACCTCTGGTCATTTTTGCTGCTTCTACTTGTCCATACCAGCTCTCTCACTATCACTACTTGTGGTATAAAAGCTGCTATATTCTTTAAACCTTATATTCTATAAAAGTTATAGTCTGTAAACCTTTAGCATTTTCTTATGTAATTAATTCTTCTGAGTACTGAATAACTGAGGTTCTTACAATACTCTTACCTGAAGCAGTTTACTCACTCATTGTAATATACAAATTCTTTTTATTTTTTTAAAAAAGCCAGAGTGTTATTTCTTGACAAATTCAAAACAAATATAAACATAGATTTTAAAATACTAGTAGGTATCCACTTCATACATAATCCTAAATGAGAGATCAGGAGTCAAGTATTTAGCTTGATTTGTGCTAAAAATGCAAAATACTATAAAGATATATTGATTATGATGGCTTACTTTGTTTTTGTTTGTTTGCTTTTTGTTTGTTTTTTCTTGTTCTGCAAAATTTGGATTGCCATACCGGAGATAATTAAAGTCTATCCATGTCGTCTGGAAGGTGACAACATTTGACAGAGAAAATTTCAAGTTTAGAGAAAATTGAACCCATAGTTTATCTCAGCGGATAGTGCGAGGATAAATTACTTTTCAAAGCTTTGTGTTCCTTTTACAGAAAAAGTACAATATAAATGCAAGCACACTGAATAGCTCACTGGCCCAAAATAAATTTTGTTGTTTTTAGGAAAATTAATAATCTGTATTTATATCCATCCTATATTTATTAAATGATGCTAGCCTATACATCTATTTTATTATTATTATTTTTTTAAAGATTTTATTTACTTATTTGAGACAGAGAGAATGAGAGAGAGAGAGCACATGAGAGGGTCAGAGGGAGGGTCAGAGGGAGAAGCAGCCTCCCTGCCGAGCAGGGAGCCCGATGCGGGACTCGATGCAGGGACTCGATGCAGGGACTCCAGGATCATGACCTGAGCCGAAGGCAGTCGCTTAACCAACTGAGCCACCCAGGCGCCCTACATCTATTTTATTATTTAATAACACCTCACCTATATGTAAGTGGAATATAATAATATTACAGGAAAGTTATATTTTCATTATAAACCTATTTTATAAGTTTATTTCATAAGCTTATAATTAAAAAGGATACTGTTATATTCAAATGAGTTGCGCTATATACCAGCAAAGTTCCATCTGTGCTGTTATATTATTAAAAGTAGGTAATATCAGAAAAATAATGCCTATTCAAATTTTTAATTGGATCTGCTGCTTTTCAAATATTTCTTTTTCACCAATTTGTTTTAACTAATCTGCTTCCATGATTAGCTGCTGTCTTTGTTCATCACATGGAATGAATGTGAGAGTCCTAATTATTTAAATGGAAGGAAGGAAAGAAGGGAAGGAGGAAGAGAGGAGGAGGGACGAAAAGAATTAATTTTAACAAAGGGCCTAAATAATCCATAAACCAGATGGTTGGGGGGGTATAAATTTATAATAGTTTTATCAATCTTTAATATAAATAAAGATTTTAAGTTGTAGGAGTTAATTTTTCTCAGGTGTTATTTTAATATAGTTGCTTTATTACCCAAAATGATTTTTATGTTTGAAAGAATACAATATTTAAATCTCTATTAGTATATGCCTATTATAAAGTCCATGCAAAGTAGTTAATTTGCTATGTAAAAGATTGCTTCATGAATGCAAAAACATAATAATTTTTTAGTTTTAGACCAAATGTATTAAAGGCTATTCAGTAATAACTGGAGAATAAAGTTCAATTTCAGTGTCTGAAAAGGTTCTTACTCAGTTCATATATTTGCTCTCTTTTATACTATTAAAATATTTTGAATTCCACATCCATAAAATCCTTAGATCTAGTCAAATATAAAATGTGAAGGATTAAGTTTATTTTTTTAAAAGATTTTATTTATTTATTTGACAGAGAGAGACACAGTGAGAGAGGGAACACAAGCAGGGGGAGTGGGAGAGGGAGAAGCAGGCTTCCTGCTGAGCAGGGAGCCCAATGCCACCCCAAGGATTAAGTTTAATAGCATTTTTGTAAACATGAAAAAAATATGTGTAGGCTTGGTACTTGATAATATATATTAAGATTTCATTTAAAACAGCTGATTTTCATTTCCCTATGTATATTTACTGCTGAACAGGTTTCTTATTTGGATCAAGATTCTTCTGTCTACATTCATGCAATTTATACAAGTTGTTGTAGAAAAAGTTTATTAAAATATATTAATAAGTATAGTTTTAATGTGTCTTCATTTTCATTGGAAGTTGAATGATATTAAATAGCACACTTTTAAACACGTACATTTTATTTTTCTTCAAAAATGTTAACAGAACATATTTCATGAAACTACATATAGTTTTATACTGTTTTATGTCTTTTTTTTTTTTTAGGTTTGTTTATTTGAGAGAGAGAGAGTGTGCGTGTGTGCGAGTCAGGGGAGGGGCAGAGAAAGAGGGGGAAAGGGAATCTCAAGTAGACTCCCCACTGAGTGGGAAACCCAACGTGGGGCTCGATCCCATGACCTATGAGATCATGATCTGAGCCAAAGGCAGATGTTTAACCAACTGAGCCACCCAGGTGCCCCATACTGCTTTATGTCTTTAAAGGCTCCTGAAATTCATTTTTAATATATCTGCAGAATTAATACAATTATATATGATTTTTTTCTGACTTAACAACAGGAAAATTATTCCTTGCATATTTTAAATATAAACATTTGACATATTTTAAATAACCATCAATATTTATCAACATCAATACCATCATCATCCTTATCATTTTTACTATCATCTCTGCCATGATTATGACCATGATAGGTACTGCACATTCTAGGCTTAGTAAAATTAATAAAATTAATCTCTGCCTATTGTAATTACCTACCATTGTTAATAGTTCTCATGATAGAAATGGTGTATCTCTAATGATGTAACTCCCTGCTAGTATACAGTGGGAGGATATAGTTTTAGAAAAATATGTTGTTGCTGTTTTTGTTGCTATTTGCTTTAAGTTAGTTAATTAGTTGGTTTTGTTTTTAAAGTATAAGTAGTTCAAACATTTTTATGTGTTAAGGGTACTGAAGGAGTAAGGAGGAGGAGTTTGAATACAAGAAGTGATAAGGAAAGGCTATAAGAAACAGGAAGGAATAAAGCTCAGAGCAGAGGAGCTGGTCAAAGTCTGAAAGTACCTGCCTCCCAAGGACACCTCAGGTGAGGGTAATAAGAATAAATGAATAAGATTACTGGGGCAGAGAGTGGTCAGTAGTAGAAGGGCAGTAGAGAGGGAACTCATGCCTAAGGGTCTTGGTTTTCTTAGTGAAAGCAGACGTAAATTCAGCTCTTAGGACATCTAACTCCTTCCCTCTTTCTCCTAATGAGGAAGAAATAGAGGCTTGAGGAAAATGAACAAGTTTTGTAATAATAGCAATGGAAGATGAAAAGATAATAAAATGAGGACATGTGAAGGGATTAGAAAACACCACTAAAGACATTTTACTTTAGACTCCAATCTTGCACTAATATGGCTTTCAGTTGCTTCTATTTTTTGTTTGTTTCAAGTTTTTATTGAAATTCTAGTTAGCTAATATATAGTGTAATATTAGTTTCAGGAGTAGAATTTAGTGATTCATCACTTATATACAACACCCAGGGCTCATCACAAGTGCCCTCCTTAATACCCATCACCCATCTAGCCCATCCCCTGCCCACCTCCCTCTATCATCCTCAGTTTGTTCTCTATATTGTTAAGAGTCTCTTTCTTGGCTTGCCCCCCTCTCTCTCTTTTTTTCTCTTTCCCCTATGTTCATCTGTTTTGTTTCTTAAATTCTACATATGAATGAAATCATATGGTATTTGTCTTTCTCAGACTGATTTATTTTGCTTAGCATAATACACTCTAACTCTACCCATGTTGTTGCAAATGGCAAGATTTCATTCTTTTTTTTTTTTAAAGATTTTTATTTATTTATTTGACAGAGAGAGACAGCGAGAGCAGGAACACAAGCAGGGGGAGCGGGAGAGGGAGAAGCAGGCTTCCCGCTGAGCAGGGAGCCCAATGTGGGGCTCGATCCCAGGACCCTGGGATCATGACCTGAGCCAAAGGCAGACGCTTAATGACTGAGCCACCCAGGCGCCCGATTTCATTCTTTTTTGATGGCTGAGCAATATTGCATTGTGTGCATTCAACCATTGATGGATACATTTTTTTACATCTTGGCTATTATAAATAATGCTTCAGTGAACATTGGGGTGCATATATCTTTTTGAGTTAGTGTTTTCATTTTCTTTGAATAAATAACAGTTAATGGAATTGCCATATCACAGATAGTTCTATTTTTAACTTTTTGAAGAAGTGCCATATTGGCTACACCAATTTACATTCCTACAAGCGGTGCATAAATATTTCCTTTTCGCCACATCCTTGCCTTATTAATTTCTGTAACTTATTAACTTCTCTATCTTTTAAAAATATATTCTGATCG
Organism: Neomonachus schauinslandi; assembly: GCF_002201575.2. Classification (NCBI taxonomy): domain Eukaryota; kingdom Metazoa; phylum Chordata; class Mammalia; order Carnivora; family Phocidae; genus Neomonachus; species Neomonachus schauinslandi. The sequence goes on along the minus strand of NC_058404.1, from coordinate 129,530,159 downwards.
TAGGTAGATTCATGTAGCCATGAAGAAGTTTTGTTCTATGATTTCCTAAGATTCTCAGTCACTAAGAATTGAGGAATTTGATAGTATTTATTGGAACATTTTCACCATTATTCATAAACATTATCCATTATTGTGGTAATTGGATTCTCAATTTAGATGAGAAAGAGATAAAATAACTAGTGTCATTTAGAAAAATACTATTACCTAAAATATATAGAGTTATCATATAACTCTGTTTTTGCCCTGGGCAATCCCATTGACAGCTATGGTTTTAGTTACAAGTGAATATTTCTCACCATTCTCTCATCTATCTCTTTTTTTTTTATTAAAGATTTTATTTATTTATTTGACAGAGAGAGACACAGCAAGAGAGGGAACACAAGCAGGGGGAGTGGGAGAGGGAGAAGCAGGCTTCCCACAGAGCAGGGAGCCCGATGTGGGGCTCGATCCTAGGACCCTGGGATCATGACCTGAGCTGAAGGCAGTCGCTTAACCAACTGAGCCACCCAGGCGCCCTCTCATCTATCTCTTTAACTTGGCACTCTACCATGCACTTCAGACTTTTTTTTTTTTTCATGCTTGGCATATCTTAAACTACACTGATCCTTCCCAAAAGAAGACTATACTTTCTCTAGTATTTCTTTCTTAAATGTATCAGTGAAGCCAGAAAGCCATTGTCCTCCTTCATCATTCCCTGTTTCAAATAAATTATCAAATCCCATTGAATTTATATCTAAGTACACAGATCGTCTTCATCTCTCATCCGGACTCTTAAATTATCTTTTTATCTGCAAGCTTGATGCCATTTTCCAGACTCCTTGACAAATGGAATCATCTTACTAAAACATACATTTGGTCAGATTATTTCCCAGTTTAAAATCCTTAATGACTCTCCACTATTCTTAGGATAGGAATCTTTCTCCTTAATAATGTTATCAAGCCCTCCATAATCTCACTTATGCCCACTTCTTTGGCATCATTTCTTGCCATACCTCTATAGTATGCTAAACTGTTGCTCGACCATTTTTGTTTGTTTTTCTGCTAAGTTTAATACTGTAGTGTTTCAGACCTCTGGGTTTTTTTCTCATGCTGCTCCTACCTTTGCCTGGTACATTATCTCCTATCTCTTATCTTTGCGTGGACCAATCCTTACCCTACAGTTGTAAATTTAAATGTTACTTCAGGAGATCTTGTTTTCTGAGACTGTGCTGGATATCATACTGTGTGTTCTTATAGCATACTATCTCTGTGATTATGCTTACCCCACATTATTGTGACAATGACTTATTTAACTGTTTTAATTGACTTTTCACTTCTATACTGTCCTGTGTAGAAGATCATGTCTAACTCCTTCATCTCCTTTATGTAGTACAATGTTTGACAGAGCCTCTCAGTAAATTGTTATTAACAAATTGCTAGGATACTCTAAGTTCAAAAATGATATGATAATGGATATTTTATCTTTACTTTTCAAAATTTCAGTTTATGAAATATGCCATTTTATGATACTTCATTTTAATATTCATTTTCATTTTTAGGATAGGGTCCTTTTGCCTCTGTAAATAAATCTATTTATAAAATATGTATTTTGGCCTGAGTCTCTTTTTTTTTTTTAAAGATTTTATTTATTTGACAGAGAGAGACACAGCGAGAGAGGGAACACAAGCAGGGAGAGTGGGAGAGGGAGAAGCAGGCTGCCCGCCGAGCAGGCAGCCTGATGCGGGGCTCGATCCCAGAACCCTGGGATCATGACCTGAGCTGAAGGCAGACGCTTAATGATTGAGCCACCCAGGCGCCCCTTGGCCTGAGTCTCTTATCTAAAATGCTCTACATTGGCTACTTTCAGATTTAAAACTTAATATTCATGGGTTTTATGTAAAACTATTCAGAATTTATTTTTGTTACTACTTAGTTTTACATTACAAAAGACATAATCATGGCATATTAAGTTGAAAAACACAAAAGATTTTAGCTTACTTTATGAGAATTCCTCACTGGAGTTTACCTCAGTGGTTGCAAAATCTGATAATGTCAAGAGAATAGAAAGGCAATATTATCAGCTTTGTACTGGTTTTTGAAAGTCCACATCATGATTAAAGGACAAATAAGGCAAGCTTATGCCTCTAGTTATGTGTAATCATGTACACACCTAGTCTTTCTTCTTTTTCATAAGCAGATTTGCATCTATTGCTTACAGCCAGAGGGAATAATCAATAATGATGAACAGTAATGTTACGTAACTCACTCAGAAGAGGCATATTACGTGGACTTTAGAAGTGATTTACATGAAAATCCCCCCTGAAATGCCACAGAAGTCATTGATGAATGGGATCCTTAGAGCATAGTACATGGCAGACTACTTTAGAGAGCATAATGGTTTTGCCCATAAGTAAATAAGTAAATCGGTAAATCTTTGTCATACACACTGCTATTTCTTTAAGGTTGCTCTCCAATCATGGACAACGGTGAACAAATATGGTACATTCACCTAATTGTTTTCAAAGAACAAAGAATATATAATTTCAAACTGATGCTAGCTTTCAAAAGTAGAATTTGGCATCAATTTTAATTGAAAGTTTCATAGAGCTACCATTTATCAAGGATGAAAAATATAATGTGCCTACAATCTCTTTGAGGCAAAAAAAAAGTAATAAGAAAGTCAAGATTAAAACTTACCAGAAAAAAATCACTTTGAAAATAAATGCTTAGTTAAGATATAGTTTTATTTGTGCTTGGAATTCAAATTTAAATTTGAATATAAAAGTAGAAGTAATATAACCTCAATATAGTGGTATAGACCCACAAGGCTTGCAAAGTTGTATGTACTTATTTCTTGAAGGATATATAGGCTTTGCTAACTGTTTCCTAAGTAACTTCAATAAACGTGTTACTCATTGAAAGTATATACCTTGGCAACTTTACAAGAGCAAGAAAATACTAGGAAATTTGGAGTTTGTACATATAACCAAATATATTTGGCTTTATATCATGTCTATTTCCCAATTTGTCATTAGGGAAAAAATATCTAAGGTGCTTATATTTTGTTTCTGTTTTGTCTATTTTTTTTCTTCTTTCTACTTGGAAACTGAAACTCAAGGACCTTGAGACTTACAGTAATGTGATCTAGTGGTGCCTGGGTGGCTGAGCCAGTTAAATATCTGGCTCTTGATTTTGGCTCAGGTTATGATCTCAGGTCATGAGATTGAGCCCCATGCCCCAATCTTTGAAGTTAATGTCTTAAAGATTGAGCCCCATTCCCCAATCTTTGAAGTTAATGTCTTAAAGAAATGTTCCTACAGGGAACACCTTTCCATTAAGAAATGTGCCCACAATAAACAGCTGACTTTTGAAATTAAATATATATATGAATAAGGAAGAATTGGCAAGGTTTGCTTTTAAACTCATAAGGCAATTTTTAAATTTCTTGTCATATTTTATGGTGATCTCTATTTTTGCTTCTTTTTTTTTTTTCCTTTTCCTTTCTTCCTTTCTTCCTCGGTGACTTCTAAGTAGGTGTTAGAAGAGAAATCACAGCACACATGTACAAAAGCATGAAAATCTACTTTCCATGAGATAGCACATATGATTAAAAGCAAAAAAAAAAAAATTCCAGATTATTTTTATACAGACACTATTAGAAATGAGAGAAAATACAATCACCAGTCTTAGACTGATTATATAAATCATAAACATTTCAAACTGATCCTTAGACAGTAACTAAAAAAAATAATTTACTAATTTGCAATGACAGTGTATATATTTGCAATCTAATTGTTCAGTGCACATATTTTTGTGAAAAACAAGGTGGGTCTTCCCTTTTTATTCAAAAACACATTTTTATGTCTTTTTCAATAGAGACAATTTATAATTTCCTCTTAATGAATTTTATTTGGATTGTTTCAGTTACTCAACACTTAAATATTGATCATCAGGTATGTCCTACATACTGTAAAAGACACAGGAGCAAATGATGTATAGTAGGTCTCTTCTGAACCGTACCCACAAATTCAGTATAATGAAATGTTTCAAGGGGTGGGAGCAGTGGTAATACTCTATAAGGCAAACTTCAAAGTTGACGGGGTTTTTAAAGATCTCACATGAATGATTGATTCATGTGGTTTCAGTTAATATGTGTGAGCACACACATAGATTCAAAGAAATACAACATACAGAAGTAAGGGATGTTTCAAATGGTTAAATTTCTCTATATCTTGTACTTGTGAGAACTCTCAAAGTCAGTATATATTGGGTCACTTAATCCAATGCTTCTCAAAGTGTGATCCACAAAATCTATATTGCTAGTACAGAATAAGTGTAGAAGTAAAAGTAAGGTATTTACAAACATTTGTAGATATTTGATAGAGTAATTTTATGTCTGTTGAATCTAACAGAAAAAAAAAGGGCTCCCATTTTGTATATTTTTGTTTTTAATTTTATTTCTAAAATTGATTTATATTGTGTTTTCCAAAACATTGATGTGTGACAGATTGAAGTTTTTAAAAAAATATTCTTCACCATATTCAATAGGCCATCTGAGAATCATAGATTTATATAATTTGTAAATAAGAACTCTAATGAGAAATTAAAGGAAGTTTTCTCATTTATTAGTTGGACTCAATAAAATCTGTAAATACTAAAATCCTTTGTTTGTTAAACCCTGTCAAAATTTGCACAAAGGAGGTCTCTTAATTCTTAAGTATTGTCCAGTGATAACCCTCAAGAGAAAAAAAAAGAAATGAGATACCTGACATATTTCAATTCTGTTATCCAAAATAACAGAAATAAGAATTGTACTTCTCTTTTTTATTTATAGTTGGAGACATAATGCAAATTTGTAGACAGTTGAAAATAGAATTTATTAGTAGTTCTCTTTTATCCAAATTAGCATACAGTCATATAAGGAAGCTCATGTTAGAAGAGCACAATTGTGTTTTTGTCAGTGTAATATTTTATCAAGAAATCTGTTATATTAATATATAAGTATATTAAGTATTCTATATATTTACATATTTAAGAGTAAATAAAAACTTTAAGATGAAATGTTGCTAGATAGCTGTTACAGTTTTATAAAGTGCCTTTGCAGGAACATGTGCATTCTGAAAATCTTATAGCCTTGATCTAATAGAAACAAAAATTTTTTTAGAACTAGTTTGTCTCATATAATTTGTGTTTTCTATGGTGTCTAGCCTGGAAGTTAAAAAAATAGAAAGACTAATAGTTGAAGAAACAGTATTCCTCTATCTGTTCCTCAATTGCTCTTAAGCAGTCTTCAGCTTTTTAAAGTCACCTTATTTCTGAGAGAATCTCATATATGCTTAAAAATACACGTGGTATTTTTCATTTCCACTTCATTCATTCATTTTCGGGTTTCAGCTCTGACACTTTGAGATGTAGATGCTGAGGCTTCAGAAACTCTGGAAAGCCAGGAATTCCATTATTGCTGCTGCCCCTGGGACTGATGCTGGTCACACGTCCTGTCAATACTGGCTGGTCATTCTGTGGCAAAGCAGAGCCTCTCTGCAACTTCTCTCCTCTGCAAGAACTAGCACAGTGTGCCAAAAACAGCAGGGTATTTTCAGAGATGATTATTACAACAGAAACACTCAGTACTCTTACCTAAAAATGAGAAATCTTTTTCTCCAACAGTCCTGTCATATTGTCGCTACAATGGACCCCAAACTATATTTTCTGCTGCTGGCAGCTTATTGTGTTGAATCAGTTTCTTCAAGTTTTTAATTTTACTGCGTGCATGCGTGCATGATTGTGCATGCGTGTGTGATCATGCCTGCGTGATTGTGTGTGTGTGTGTGTGTGTTTGGTTTTGATTTTGATTTTTTGCCTGCCTTTGTCTTTCTAGGAACCCAGCGTGGTTTCATTGAGGATAAGGCTAGGGGAGGAGATAGGAACAATCTGAGTAACAACCCTGACAGAATCCTTTGCTGGAGTGATTTCAATCCAAGTCTTTGCTTTGACTTTTTTTGTTGTTGTTGTTATGTTAGTCACCATACAGTACATCATTAGTTTTTGATGTAGTGTTCCATGATTCACTGTTGGCATATAACACTCAGTGCTCCATGCAGTACGTGCCCTGTTAATACCCATCACCGGGCTAACCCATCCCCCACCCCTCCCCTCTAAAACCCTCAGTTTGTTTCTTGGAGTCCATAGTCTCTCATGATTTGTCTCCCCCTCCGATTTCCCCCCCTTCATTTTTCCCATCCTTCTCTTAATGTCCTCTATGCTATTCCTTATGTTCCACAAATAAGTGAAACCATATGATAATTGACTTTCTCTGCTTGACTTATTTCACTTAGCATAATCTCCTCCAGTCCCATCCATGTTGATGTAAAAGTTGGGTATTCATCCTTTCTGATGGCTGAGTAATATTCCATTGTATATATGGACCACATCTTCTTTATCCATTCATCTGTTGAAGGGCATCTCGGCTCTTTCCACAGTTTGGCTATTGTGGACATTGCTGCTATGAACATTGGGGTGCATATGGCCCTTCTTTTCACTACATCTGTGTCTTTGGGGTAAATACCCAGGAGTGCAATTGCTGGGTCATAGGGTAGCTCCATTTTTAATTTTTTGAGGAACCTCCACACAGTTTTCCAAAGTGGCTGTACCAACTTGCATTCCCACCAACAGTGTAAGAGGGTTCCCCTTTCTCCACAACCTCTCCAACATTTGTTGTTTCTTGCCTTATCAATTTTTGCCATTCTAACTAGTGTAAGGAGGTATCTTAGTGTGGTTTTGATTTGAATTTCCCTGATGGCTAATGGTGATGAACATTTTTTCATGTGTCTGTTAACCATTTGTATGTCTTCTTTTGAGAAGTGTCTTTTCATGTCCTCTGCCCATTTTTTGACTTGATAATTTGTTTTTTGGGTATTGAGTTTGAGAAGTTCTTTGTAGATCAGCCCTTTATCTATAATATCATTTGCAAAAATCTTCTCCCATTCCATGGGTTGCCTCTGTTTTGTTGACTATTTCCTTTGCTGTGCAGAAGCTTTTTATCTTGATGAAGTCCCAAAAGTTCATTTTCGCTTTTGTTTCCCTTGCCTTTCGAGACGTGTCTTGAAAGAATTTGCTGTGGCTGATGTTGAAAAGGTTACTGCCTATGTTCTTCTCTAGGATTTTGATGGATTCCTGTCTCACATTTAGGTCTTTCATCCATTTTGAGTTTATCTTTGTGTATGGTGTTAGAGAATGGTTGAGTTTCGTTCTTCTCTATATAGCTGTCCAATTTTCCCAGCACCATTTATTGAAGAGACTGTCTTTTTCCATTGCATGTTTTTTCCTGCTTTGTCAAAGATTATTTGACCATAGAGTTGAGGGTCCATATCTGGGCTCTCTATTCTGTTCCATTGGTGTATGTGTCTGTTTTTGTGACAGTACCATGCTGTCTTGGTGATCATGGCTTTGTAATAGAGCTTAGAATTAGGCAACATGATGCCCCCAGCTTTGTTTTTCTTTTTCAACTTTTCCTTGGCAATTCGGGGTCTTTTCTGATTCCATACAAATTTTAGGATTGTTTGTTCCAGCACATTGAAAAATGCCATTGGAATTTTGATCAGGATGGCGTTGAAGATATAGATTGCTCTGGGCAGCATAGACATTTTAACAATGTATATTCTTCCGATCCATGAGCATGGAATGTTTTTCCATCTTTTTGTGTCTTCTTCAATTTCTTTCATGAGTGTTGTGTAGTTCCTAGAGTATAGATCCTTTACCTCTTTGGTTAGGTTTATTCCAAGGTATCTTATGGTTTTTGGTGCTATTGTAAATGGAATCGTTTCTCTAAGTTCTCTTTCTACAGTTGCATTGTTAGTGTATAAGAAAGCAACTGATTTCTGTGCATTGATTTTGTATCCTGCCGCATTACTGAATTACTGTATGAGTTCTAGTAATCTGGGGGTGGAGTCTTTTGGGTTTTCCACATAAAGTATCATGTCGTCTGCGAAGAGAGAGAGTTTGACTTCTTCTTTGCCAATTTGAATACCTTTTATTTTTTTGTTGTTGTTGTCTGATTGCTGTTGCTAGGACTTCTAGTAATATGTTGAACAATAGTGGCGAGAGTGGGCATCCTTGTTGTGTTCCTGATCTTAAGGGAAAGGCTCTCAGCTTTTCCCCATTGAGAATGATATCATTTTTACAGATGGATTTTATGAACTTGAGGAATGTTCCCTCTGTCCCTACACTCTTCAGAGTTTTAATCAGGAAAGGATGCTGTATTTTGTCAAATGCTTTTTCTGTATCAATTGAGAAGACCATATGGTTCTTCTCTCTCCTCTTATTAATGTGTTCTGTCACACTGATTGATTTGCAAATGTTGAACCACTCTTGCATCCCGGGGATAAATCCCACTTCATCATGATGGATGATCCTTTTAATGTATTGCTGGATCTTGTTAGCTAGGATTTTGTTGAGGATTTTGGAATCCATATTCATCAGGGATATCGGTCTGAAATTCTCCTTTTTGATGGGGTCTTTGCCTGGTTTGGGGATTAAGGTAATGCTGGCCTCATAGAATGAGGCTGGAAGCTTTCCTTCTGTTTCTATTTTTGAAACAGCTTCAGGATAATAGAATAGGTATTATTTCTTTGAATGTTTGGTAGAATTCCCCAGGGAATCCATCAGGCCCTGGACTGTTGTTTTTTGGGAGGTTTTTGATCACTGCTTCAATATCGTTACTGGTTAATGGTCTATTTAGGTTGTCTCTTTCTTCCTGTTTCAGTCTTGGCAGCTTATAGGTTTCCAGGAAGGCATCCATTTCTTCCAGGTTGCTTAATTTATTCACATATACTTGATAATAATTTCTAATAATTGTTGCTATTTCCTTAGTGTTAGTCATGATCTCTCCCCTTTCATTCATAATTTTATTAATTTGGGTCCTTTCTCTTTTCTTTTGGATAAGTGTGGCCAGTGGTTTATCAGTCTTTTTCTTTTTTTTTTTTTAAAGATTTTATTTATTTGACAGAGAGACACAGCAAGAGAGGGAACACAAGCAGAGGGAGTGGGAGAGGGAGAAGCAGGCTTCCTGCCGATCAGGGAGCCCGACGCGGGGCTTGATCCCAGGACCCTGGGATCATGAACTAAGCCGAAGGCAGACGCTTAACGACTGAGCCACCCAGGCGCCCCTGGTTTATCAGTCTTATTAATTCTTTCAAAGAACCAGCTTTTAGTTTCGCTGATGTGCTCTACTGTATTTCTGGTTTCCAATTCATTGATCTCTGCTCTAACCTTAATTATTTCTCTTCTAATGCATGGCTTAGGCATCATTTGTTGCTTTTTCTCTAGTTCTTTAAGGTGTAAAGTTAGTTGCTAAATTCAGCATTTTTCTTTTTTTTTGAGTGAGGCTTGGATGGCTATGTATTTCCCCCTTAGGACCGCCTTTGCAGTATCCCATAGGTTTTGGACCAAGATGTTTTTGTTCTCATTGGTTTCTATGAATTGTTTAAGTTCTTTGATTTCCTGGTTGACCCAACCATTCTTGAGCAGAGTGGTCTTTAGCTTCCAAGTGTTTAAATTTCTTCCAAATTTTTTCTTGTGATCGAGTTCCAGTTTTAAAGCATTATGGTCTGAGAAAATGCAGGGAACAATTTGGTATTGGTTGAGACCTGATTTGTGACCCAGTATGTGGTCTGGAGAAAGTTCCGTGTGCGCTAGAGAAGAATGAGTATTCTGTTGTTTTAGGGTGGAATGTTCTGTATATATCTGTGAGGTCCATTTGGTCCTGTGTATCATTCAAAGCTCTTGTTTCTTTGTTGATTTTCTGCTTAGATGATCTGTCTATTGCTGAGAGTGGAGTATTGAGGTCTTCTACAATTAATGTATTATTATCAGTATGACTCTTTATTTTGGTTAACAGTTGGCTTATGTAGCTGGCTGCTCCCATATTGGGGGCATAGATATTTACAACTGTTAGATCTTCTTGTTGGATAGACCCTTTAAGAATGATACAGTGTCTTTCTGTGTCTCTAACTACAGTCTTTAGCTGTATTAGATATTTAGCAATATCTAATTTGTCTGATATGAGAATTGCTACCCCAGCTTTCTTTTGAGGTCCACTGGCATGGAAGATGGATCTCCATCCCTTCACTTTCAGTCTGGATGTATCTTTAGGTTCAAAATGAGTCTCTTGTAGACAGCATATGGATGGGTCCTGTCTTTTTATCTAATCTGCAACCATGTGACATTTTTTGGGAACATTTAGGCCATTCACGTTGAGAGTGATTATTGAAAGATATGAATTTATTGTCATCATGTTGCCTATGAAGTCCTTGTTTCTATAGATTGTCTCTGTAAATTTCTGTTCTATATCCCTCTAGGGGTCTTCCTCCTTTTATAGAACTCCCCTTAATATTTCTTGCAGGGCTGGCTTAGTGGGCACATATTCTTTCAGTTTCTACCAGTCTTGGAAGCTCTGCATCTCTCCGTTCATTCTAAATGACAGCCTTGCCGGATAAAGTATTCTTGGCCACATGTTTTTCTCATTTAGTACCCTGAATATGTCTTGCCAGCCCTTTCTGGCTTGCCAGGTCTCTGTGGATAGGTCTGACGTTATTCTGATGTTCCTCCCTCTGTACGGAAGGAATTTCTTCCCCCCAACTGCCCTTAGGATGGTTTCCTTGGTTCTAAGATTTGCGAGTTTTACTATTACATGCTAGGGTATTGGTCTGTTCTCCTTGATCTTGGGAGGGGTCCTCTCTGCCTCTAGGACACAAATGTTTTTTTCCTTCCCCACATTAGGGAAGTTCTCAGCTACTCTTTGCTCAAATATATCTTCTTGTCCTCTCTCTCTCCACCTGCTCAGGGATCCCAATAATTCTGACATTGGAACGTTTCATGGCATCACTTATTTCTCTAATTCTGTTTTCATGGATTTTAAGCTGTTTCTCCCAAGCCTCCTTTTTTTCTTCTTTTCTATCAGTTTGTCTTCTAGATCACTAATTTGTTCTTTTGCCTCGTTTACCCTAGCAGATCTCATTGTAGCATTTTTAAGTTCTGCCAGTTCAGCTTCCATTTCTGCCCTTAGAGACTCTATGTTGCCATTATTTGATTTCTCCATTCTAACTATCATCTTTGTAACTGTTACCCTGAAGTCTATTCCGACATCTTGCTTATATCTATATCCATTAGGTCTGCAGGAGAGACCATTATCTCTGGTCTTTTTTTTGTTGGGAGTTCCTCCTTCTAGTCATTCTGTTGAGTTGTGGTTGATGGGATGTACAGTCAAAAATATCAACCACAATCCAGGCAAGGTGCACCCTGTGAAAGTTCCGAGCAATCAGAAGCCACCACCAAAAAAAAAAGCCCAGCCAAAATGAAACCCAAGAATAAGATTTATGAAGTACAAAATAAAAACAAACAAAACCCACACAAAAACCCCCCAAAACTGCCAAAAAAAAAAACAAAAACAAAAAAAGAAATGGGAGGGTGCAGGGACGGTGGCTATAATTCCTCTATGTGGGCAAGGTAGAGTGTTTCAGCTCTTCCTGGGTGTATTTTGTTCTCTTGGTTAGAGAACAGTGCTTCCCAGAGATACAGGGAAATTAAAAGTGGTATATATATATATATATATATAAAGGTAGTATTGAGTAGGGAAAAAAAGGACTACTTTGAAGCTTATATCTGTATATATAAAAAAAGAAAAAGAAAAAAAAGTATATGTTTGAAGAAGTTCAAGTTAAAAAGTTACTATGGAATATGCTATATCAAACATCTGGTTGAAATGATAAGTAGGTAAAAAAACAGAAGAAGCATGAGAAATAATTAAAAAAAAAAAAAGTTGTATCTAAGAAATACACAGGCTGTGAGGCAACACCAGGAGCTTAATATACTAATTTTCCCCTGGTGTTGGGGTTTTCCAGTTTTATGGGGACCCTGGAGTTATTGTCCTCTTGTTCTTCCAGCTTGTCTTCTGGGGAGGGGCCTGTCGCCTTGTTTTTCAGTCAATCCTGCATGGCGGTGTTGCTCTGCCCCCTATTAAGGGGCTCTGCTAAAGGAAACCAGTTTTGTGGGCTTTTGTTCTCTGGTGACTTTTCTCGCCTTTTTGGAGGGTCAGAGCAAGGGAAAAGTCCGCACCCAGACCTCCGCCCTAGAGGAGAGAAGCCACAGTCTGCATCTCTGAAACCTCCAGAACACAGTCTCCCCTCTGAAAGCTCCGCTGAAAACCGCAGGCTCCCACAGGCAGTGCGCGCCCCCAGCAATCACCTCAGCGGTGGACCCCGGCCCCCCTTATCTCTGCCCCCTGTGCCACCGAAACCAGGAGCGATCCTGGACTGGGCAGACCAGGCTGTGGCAGGAGTGGTGGCCGCCCCAGGTCTGTGGGCACAATTCCAAGCCAGGGCTTCTCTGCACAGGCAGTGACTGCCTGCAGCCCCATTTCCATGGACCCAGGTCCGAGTGGGGTCCTCCCCAGCAGTGGTGGCCGCTCCAATCTATGCTGGGTCCTCTCCTGTGCGGGTGTGTGCAGGGACTGGAGGCTCTGCAGCCACCTGGTCCCAGCGTTTGCCCCTTAAGCTCCTGTGGTCTGTTTGAGCACTGTTTATCAGTCCCTCCCCATCCCTCAGCCACTGTTCATTCAGGGGACCGCTTGAAATGGAGTCCCCACTCCTCCACCATCTTGCCTCAAATCCTGTGCTTTGACTTTTAATGGTTTACTTTTATGCTTGGGTTAACTGGTATTGGAAGACTAGATGCATTCTGCATTTTAGGGCATTTAGAGATTAGACAGATTATGGAATTGTTACATTAAGCAAGCATTGCTTAGAGAATCATTTGCTAAATGGGATGTATGTGACATCTTAAACTTGCTTTATACTTCGCAATACATACATATTAAGTTATAGGTCATCATAAATTTTGCTGTTGCTCTCTTTTCCATCTATGTCCCTATAGTCTCCCCTCACCACTAACTCTGACCCGCCACCATGTCCGTTGTTAGTAACCTGCTGTGGTTTCTCCTTACTGAAGAAAGATAAAGTAAGCTCAAGTATTTGACCTTAATGAATTAAAGCTTGAAAATAGCTTAAATTGAAAATCATGTTTTATGTCATTAGAAAAAAAAATGCCTTTACTGTGTTTTTCACTGTGTCAGTGAATTTGTGACATTCCTTGAAACTATGTTCTTGTTGTCCTGGTGATGTTCATGGTCTCATGGTTCATCATTGTGGTAAACTAACTTTGAAATATGTGATTAGAAGGGCGCCTGGGTGGCTCAGTCAGTTAAGTGGCTGCCTTCGGCTCGGGTCATGATCCCAGGGTCCTGGGATCGAGCCCTATGTCGGGCTCCCTGCTTGGCGGGGAGCCTGCTTCTCCTTCTCCCTCTGTCTGCCTCTCTGCCTACTTGTGCTCTCTCTCTGTCAAATAAATAAATAAAATCTTTTTTTAAAAAAATATGTGATTAGAAATGCAGATTAAATCATGGGATGTTCCAAATCCTTGAAGACTTTTTTTTTTCCCCCTCTATGACAAGAAAATAAAATCTTTGGTTGTACACACACAGAATACTAGATTGAACCAATTTGATTATTCTTCAATTAAACTTCTCTATGTACCATTTTAGCACTTAACTCTGTAAGTACTTCCTGAGTTAATAGCTTAGTGTAAAGTTTAAAAAGCTATTAAGCAGATTTAAACAATCTTGTTTAAAGGAAGCAGCCATGTTTTTGCACATCATTAGCTGAAATGTATTAATAAAAGATATGGCTTATTAGGCATTAAGGATGAAAACTAGAGGTCTTCACTGTGCCAGGAAAAGTCCAGGGTTGGCATGAAGCCTATGGGCAAATTATAGTTTTAAATAAAATTTAAAATACTGTAACACTCTCTCAATTTCTAAAATGAAATTATGATTGAGAGATCACTTTCTCTTAGTTTATTTCTAGAACAGAAGTATCTAAACAAATGCTAGTAGTAATTATCCATGTAAAACTGTGCTAAGATTAGATAAAATAGAAGATGCCTCATTAAATCTGCATTTCAGATTAACAAAAAATGATTTTAGTTTAAGTATGTCCCAAGTATTAAATGAAACTTATTTATACTAAAAAAAAAAATTACCTTAAATTCAGATTTAACTGGTGTCCTTGATTTTTATTTGCTAAATCTATAACCCTAAATGAGGAACTTAAGGAAGATAATCACAGAAGTAATGACTAAGGAACCTAGTTAATTAGCTTAGTTAATTCTCAACTTTCTTCATTAAGAAAATAGAATTTGTCTCCAAGATATCATAGTTGGCTGTGCATATTCAGAAAAAAAAAAAGGCATGTTTAAATGCCTCTTTGCTCTCATTACTAGTAGATCAGTAAAGACACTACAGACATACCTTGGAGATATTGTGAGTTCAGTTCCAGACCACTGTGCAATATATATATTGAATATATATATATATTTTTTTTTCTTTCTTTTTTCTGGTGGAGGGTTTAGCCTTGATGTTGATGGCTGCTGACTGTTCAGGATGGTTGTTGCTGAAGGTTGGGGTGGCTATAGCAATTTCTTAAAATAAGATGTCAAATGAATTTTGGTGCATTAATAGACTCTTCCTTTCACAAATGACTTCTCTGGAGCATGCGATGCTGTTTGATAACGTCTTACCCATAGTGGAACTTTTAGAATTGGAGTCAGTCCTCTCAAACCCTGCAGCTGCTTTATCAACTAAGTGTATGTAATATTCCAAATCCTTTGTTGTCATTTCAGCAATCTTAATAGCATCTTCACCAGGAGTAAATCCCATCTCAAGAAACTCCTTTCTTTGCTCATCTATAAGAGGAAACTCCTTATCCGTTAAAGTTCTATCATGAGATGCAGCAATTCATTTACATTTTCAGGCTTCACTTCTATCCCTTGTTCTCTTGCTATTTCCAACACATTTTCAGTTGCTTCCTCTACTGAAGGTCCTGGATCCCTCAATGCATGCGGGTTGGAAGCCACTTCTTCCAAATTCCTATTAATGATGATATTTTTACCTCTTTCTATGAACGATTAATGTTTGTAATAGCATCTAGGATGATGAATACTTGCCAAAAGGTTTTCAATTGAATTTGTCCGTATCCATCATAGACAGATATAGTTATCTATGGTAGCTAGAGCCTTATGAAATATGTATTTTTTAAATAACGAGACTTGAAAGTTGAAATTACTCCTTGATCCATGGTCTGTAGAATGGATCTGTGTTAGCAGCCATGGAAACATCATTATTCTTCATGTACATCTCTATCAGAACTCAGGTGACCAGGGCATTGTCAATGAGCAGTCATATTTTAAAAGGGATTTTTTGTTTGTTTTTTCTTTCCTGGGCATAGTTCTCAACAGTGAGCTTGAAATATTCAGTGAGCCATGTTGTTAACAGATGTGCTGCCATCCAGGCTTTGTTGTTCCATTTATAGAGCACAAGCAAAGTAGATTTAGCCAATACTTAAAAGCCATAGGATTTTTGGAACGGTAAATGAGCTTTGGCTGCAACTTAAAGTCATCAGCTGTATTAGCCCCTAATAAGAGAATCTGACTGTCCTCTGAAGCTTTGAAGGCAGGCAGTGACCTTTTTTCTCTAGCTATGAAAGTCCTAGATGGCATCTTCTTCCAATATTAAACTGTATCATGTACATTAAAAATCTATTGTTTAGTGTAGCCACCTTCATTAATTATTTTAGCTAGTTCTTCAGGGTAACTTGCTGCAGCTTCTGAATCAGCACTTGCTGATTTACCTTGCGCTTTGATATTATGGAGATGGCTTCTTGGCTTAAACTTCATAAACCAACTTCCGTTAACTTCAAACTTTTTTCTATAGCTTCCTCACCTCTTTCAGGATTCAGAGAATTGAAGAGATCTAGGGTCTTGCTCTAGATCAGGGTTTAGCTTAAGGGCATGTTGTGACTGGTTTGATCATCCGTCCAGACCACTTAAACCCTCCATATCAGCAATAAGGCTGTTTCACTTTCTTATCATACATGTGTTCTCTGACATAGCACTTTTAATTTCCTTCAAGTACTTTTCTTTTGCATTCACAACTTAGCTATTTGGTGCAAGAAGCCTAGCTTTTGGCCTACATCAGCTTTCCACATGTCTTTCTCACTGAGGTCAACCATTTTGCTTTTGATTTATTTGTTTTGTTAAAAATATTTTATTAATTTGAGATAGAGTGAGAGAGAGAGCACAAGGGGGACAGAGAGGGAGAAGCAGGCTTCCCACTGAGCGGGGAGCCCGATGCAGGGCTCAATCCCAGGACCCTGGGATCATGACCTGAGCCGACGGCAGATGCTTAACCGACTGAACCACCCAGGTGCCCCTTGCTTTTGATTTAAAGTGAGGGACTGCAAGTCTTCCTTTCCCTTGACCACTTCAAAACAATTGCAGGGTTATTAATTGACCTAATTTCAATATTGTTGTGTTTCAAAGAATAGGGAGGCCCGAGGAGAAGAAGAGAGACAGGAACAGTCAGTCACTGCAGCAGTCAGCACACACAACATTTATCAGTTAAGCTCACTGTCTTCTATGGGTGCAGTTCATAGTACCCCAAATAATTACAGTGCTACACTGATCACAGATGACCATAAAGATATAATAATAACGAAAAATTTGATATATTGTAAGAAATACTGAAATGTGACAGAGAGACATAAAGTGAGCAAATGCTGTCGCCGGAAACTTTCAATTTGTAAAAAATGCAATACCTGTGAGGTGCAGTAAAACAAAGAGCAGGGGCGCTGGGTGGCTCAGTTGATTAAGCCTCTGCCTTTGGCTCAGGTCATGACCCCAGGTCCTGGGATTGAGCCCTGCGTCAGGCTGTATATCTCTTGGAAGGATTCATTTCTTGCTAACCTGATGAAGTGAAATCTCTTTTATGGGTGTGATATATGTAGTTTGAGGTGTCTGTCCTGTGCATAGCCCCCTTCTTTACCTTGAAGGTAGGATAAGCTTACATGGTAATGTTACAGTGTTTATATCTCTTCCCCTTCTCCCCTCCAAACACACCATTCTCATTTAGCCACTGCTGGTGGATTAGGGTGCATATCTAATTTAGTTGAGACACATTGCCCTATGAATTCTGAATTGGAATAGTGTGAGCTACAGTCGATGTTCTTTGGAAGCAAAACTGAGACTGAAGAGCCCTGGCAGTAGTTAAAACCCATATGGCAAAACCACATATGAACCAAAATTGTGGAGAAGCAGAAAGAAATGCATTGTCGGGTGTCACTTGAACATCTTCTGTGTAATTCTGCTGAATATATTCCAGTCATTGTGATTCTATTCATTCTAGTTAGAACATGAAGACAGAAAAGAGACGGGGGAGTAAAGGAAACTATACATGTAAAAATTCAGATGCATAACAGTACTGATTTATTAAACATTATAAATGTAATTGGACATATTTTATATTTGTAATCACTAACAAAAGCATTCAACTTCCATGTTCCTATATCTACGATTTAATAATAGTACTATAATAATAATGATACTGTTGACATTAAATACATACTTGGTATGTTTATCAGCATGAGGTGCTTTTCTTAAAGTTTCAGGGAGGGAAGTATTGCTAGATTAGCACAATTTGCTACTGGTGTAAAAATAACTCAAAAATTACTCAAAATAACTCAAAGGATGTGTCCTAGTGACATTATACCAGACATTGTTTATTAACAAAAATAGAATAGTTTTGTAATCTGCACATAGGAATATGTAATACTTACCAAGCATGTCAGTAAGTAATAATTTGAACAAAAAGGAGCATGAATATTAGCAATACAATCTTATTGGGTCACATAATCCTCCACTAATACACAAAAGTAATCTACTTGTTTCTTTGGCTTGTTAACAGTTTGCTGATTATTCATGTGTCCAGAAAAAAAATTAATGCTTGAAGCCCTAAACCTGGAGAATATAATGAGCATGGCTCCCTATGAATCTGAAAAAAATTAGATTGTTGGTTTGAGACAGATGCAGCTATAACCAGAGGGATACTTTTGCATTCTCATCACAGTGTAGCAAAAACATAACTTAGAAGCTTTAATACATATTAATACTATATTCAAGACAATTATAAGCACAAGAAAACAAAAAATAAAAATTCAGGAGAAGAATGAAGTCAGTACTAGAAGCTCTGCTAAAGACATTTACAGTTGCATGGTAATTCCATAATTAACTCTAGTATATGAACTGGAATAAAATCTTATGTAAATGCACTGGAAACACATTCAAAACAAGGTCGGGGAAAGGAATACACAGTGATCCTTTCCACAGTATAAAGCAAATGAAATGGCCATGAATCTGTTCGTCCTAATTTTCCTATTTCTTCTTCTTAAGTAGATTCATATTTGTCCTCTCAAAGAGTAATTACTAGCTCAGAATTTTATTTGATCCATCTCACTAATTTTAGTAAAATATTTATTGTAGAGGTTTTTTTTTTTACATAAAAATGTAAAAAGTGCTGAAGATACTTAAGAAAATCATATACCAAAGGCAAAACTGTGCTCCAAGAGACTCTTAAACATTATTTTAAAACAAGTAAATCCTAGATATTAAAGATAAGCCACTCAGATGCTTTGAGAAGCAAGAGGGAGAGGGATCTCTGTTTACTGAGTACTTATTACATACTAGTGGTATGTTCTAAGGTCCTTAAAGCAATCCTCTAAGTTACAGGTGTATAGCCTTAAGGGAATACATGACTTGTCCAAAGTCACAAACTAATAATCAAAAAAAAGGCAGAGTTAGAGCATTTCAGCCAGCTATTTAATAGTTGTATAACCTTAGGTAAGTTAACTTAATCTCTGTTTGCCTCAGTTTCCTATTCTATAAAATAAAAATAACAATTGTACCTATCACAATGGGTTAAATCAATTAATAAATATAAAGTACTTAGAACAGTAATAGTACATAATGAGTTCTATTTAAGGGTTTAGGTCTGTAGCTCCATGTTTGTTTTACCACAGCATAGACAAACTAGACATTGAATTCCCATTTCCGACAAGGTGCAAACATTTGTATCACTAAAACATTATAGTTTTATATAGATTTACTTACTGTCTTCTGTGGGAATCTTGGCCATTAATTCCATCAAGTACAAAATAATGAATACGAAAGTCATAAGTGCTATAATAATAATTATTAATCCTACCTGATTTTTTGAACACTAAATATATAAGCCAATAAGTGTGCAAAGCAATGTGCTGGCAACACAAAGAAAATGATAGAACAGGGAACTGAAGTCTGTGAATTAAAAAAAACCCAGCTTATTAAAGGCACATTACCAATATATTAAGAGAATACAAAGAAGTTTTTATAATTAGTTGGAGAACTGAGATACCAATACTGTCCAGTTGAACATTTGGCAATGATGGAAATATTCTTTACCTCCTCCATCCAGTGGGGGGGGCCACAGCCAAATATAGCTACTGAGCACTAGAAATGTTGGTGTTGTGACCCACATTTTGTATCTTGATATATTTTAATTAATTTAAATTTAAATGACTTAATGTGGCTGCTAGAGAGGGAGAGCCAATGCCATTCTGGGGTCTGAGAGAGTTGTGGAGGCGGGACTCATGAAAGAAATCCTTGGTCATTCGTTTCTATGGAAGGAAGTGACCTTCTGAACCTAAAAAAGGAAAGAAGGTTAGCATACTGGATAAATGAAAACCAAAATAAGAATTTGCAAAATTCTCAAACTAATAGTCTTTGGTCCACGTTGGGTATATTGAAAGTGGAAAATTTACATAAAAACCTCACTTCCAGCTTCTCTGGAAAAAAAATAGGATTATTTGGAGCAAATTAACCCTTCTGAGGCTTTTTTTTCCTTCCATCCTGAAAGTCTACTTTATGATTACTCATTATTCTGTTAGATATATTTCTGTTTTTATTATATCTGTTTGGCACAGTTGTTTATAAGAATTGTTTAATCAAGGTCCTACCTTCTTTTCTCAGAAAGGCTAGTTTCTGAGTGTTGACTAATCAGTCATCTCATAAATATGTGCCTTGGCTTTTGGACAAAATGAGAAATGTAAGTGTGTGTTTCTACTGAAAAAGTAAAGGTGCAGATCTCTTTAACTTGGTTCATTATTGTAATCTTTTATAGACAGTGCACAAAATAAATGGGACTATTACAGATGTCACTGCGTGGATGAGCTTGACTTTGTCATAAAATGTGTGATTAATTTTTCACATAATTGTTTACAACCCTAAGCTGTACGAGTATATTAAGTTATCATGGAATAAATTCTTACTCTAACACAGTGCCCTAAAATACTCTATTTTTCCTACATGGATCTCACTTTACTCCTAAACACTAGTTTATGCACCGACTCCACTGTAGCACCAGGAAAGACATGTGTTTGACAACAAATATTTAGTTAATAAATGCATTTTATTTTCAAAATGTTTATTCCTTCTGATTACAGAAGGATTTGCAACTGCTTATTCAATAAGCGCTCCCTGGAATTTAGCAATAATTCCTATAAAATATATAATTAATGGCAAAGTTCTTGTATTAAAAAAACTCATAAATTTCATGTTGTTTGGTTTAACTATATCTTTCTATGAGGTTTTTAAAAATCTAGAGCTGTCAAAGTTTTTTTGACCACTTCTTGTTTTGGATAATGTTAGCCCTATTTTTTTTCATTAGGATTACTCAGTTTTCTGAGAATTAAATCTTCCTTTTGAGTTACATAAATTCTGTAATGATTTAAGGATTTAAAAAATCACAGACTGTTTATAGTTTTATTTTTAAACGATTACATTACAGCAAAGATGCATTTTGATAATGCATAGTATCAAGTAAATGAATCATTAAAACATACAAATCTATGCTTTAAAAGTTTATCTCTTACCACAAATTCATCCTTGTGTCACATCGATCTTTTTTCTAATATTATTTAATCTTGATAAATGTATTCTAAGAAACACTGATTATTTCTGAAACATAAATATTGTAGATGTTGTTTTGTCTTAGTTTTGATGTCATTCTCCTACAATTTATACATTATATTCTAGAACAGTATTTGTTATGAAGCAATCGTCTAACGATAGAAAAAAAGAAAACGTGCTATTTTTTATAACTCCTTATCTCATTTTAATACTATAATTAATTACCTAGCCTTTATTTATATTGTTTACATTGTTAAAAGTTTCTTCAAAGAACTTTACCTTATTTTATTTTTTATTTTTTTTTAAATCTTTTTTTTTTTTTTTTTAGATTTTATTTATTTGCGAGAGAGAATGAGAGACAGAGAGCACGAGAGGGAGGAGGGTCAGAGGGAGAAGCCGACTCCCCGCTGAGCAGGGAGCCCGATGCGGGACTCGATCCCGGGACTCCAGGATCATGACCTGAGCCGAAGGCAGTCGCTTAACTGACTGAGCCACCCAGGCGCCCACTTTACCTTATTTTAATGTGCATTTTCAATTATTGACAGTATTTTTGATAGGTCAGGCTATGCTAACAATGTCTAACCCAACTATATTCTGTAAGGCTAGAAAAAAGCATTCAAGGAACATTTGGGCATCATTTGTACTCTCAGTAATAGTCTGGTGAAGATAAGAAAAAGAGAAAAAGAAAACTAAACATATTGCACTGGCTAAGGGAGCATAAGCAACACACGAAAATACCAGAACAAAGGAAAGATTCATCTTGCTTTTAAAGCACAGGAAAGTTTTGAAGGCAAGAGCCATTCGTATCAAATTTTGAATAACAAATAGGAATTCAGTAGGTAAGAAAGGCTTATAGACCAAGAAGGTAGATTAGAATTCACTTCTGGATGTCTTAAATAATACCTGGATATTTTTGCATGAAATAGAGACATACTGAAGATTTTTAGTTTATAGGAACATGGAAAGAACATGGATTATGTTTCTTAATTGTTAAGAGCCTACTACTCATACTTTAGCATAGAGTTACCTGGAAGGCATTTTGAAACACAGATTATCTTTTATTTTTTTAAAGATTTTATTTATTTATTTGAGAGAGAGAGAATGAGAGACAGATAGCAAGAGAGGGAAGAGGGTCAGAGGGAGAAGCAGACCCCCCACCGAGCAGGGACTCGATCCCGGTACTCGATCCCGGGATTCCAGGATCATGACCTGAGCTGAAGGCAGTCGCTTAACCAACTGAGCCACCCAGGCGCCCGAAACACAGATTATCTTAATTCCTAGCGTTTCTTGTTGGTTTGCAACCTCCTGGGGAGCTTCCCAGGTGTAATCAGAAACCAGCCCCCAAATGCAGAGGGGGAGGGAGATATTGAAGAAAGAGGAAGACCATTTCACACTGGTAGATGGCAGGTTTAATAAAGAAACTGGGGCACCTGGGTGGCTCTGTCTATTAAGCGTCTGCCTTTGGCTCAGGTCATGATCCTGGGATTCTGAAATGGAGCTCCGTGTCAGACTCCCTGCTCAGCAGGGAGCCAGCTTCTCCTTCTCCCTCTGCCCTCCCCCTTCAACTCATGCTTACTCGCTCTCAAATAAATAAAATCTTAAAAAAAAAAAGAAAGAAAGAAACTTACTTAGGAGGCTTGTCTTAGGTAGTCACAAGACAAGTAGATTTTTGGACCTGCTGGCCAAATCTTTAAACTTTAGATAGAGGCCTTAACTGGATTCAGTCACATAAACTATCCGGATAGTCTCACTACCATGTTCTATCTCAAGGCTGTATCCTTCGGACAGTTTCTGAGAGTGGGGAAGGCAAGAGGATGTCATATTCCAAGGACAGGGTATGTGTTAGGGAGCCTCCAAGTGCCTTGGTCCAACCAGCAGTCACATCTTCTCAATGACTTCCCCTAATAGTTTCTAATTCAGTAAGTCTTGAGTAAGGCCTGAGAATTTGATTTTTTAACTAGTTCCTAGATGATGTTGATGCAGGTGGCTTGGGACCAAACTTGGTAAGCCAATTGTGTAGGTAAAATTTTCCTTTAGTAGTTCCTCCTGTCTCCCAGGAAAGAGAGTGCCTTTCCTATATTGAACTTTTTTTTTTTTTTTTTTTTAGCAGCTAACTTGCGATATATATTGAAACTCTCTCTGAGAGACAAAGCCTAGAAGAAAATACACACAATACACAAAATTAAACTTTTAATTAAGTAAATGGTATAGAGTAAGTAATGATCAAAACTATACTATTCTACCTGTATCAGTTAGAGCTCTAGCAGGAGACAGAACTCATGCCGATGGTTTAGATAAGGAGTTTTTTTTTTTTAAAGATTTTATTTATTTATTTGTGAGAGAGAGAATGAGAGACAGAGAGCACGAGAGGGAGGAGGGTCAGAGGGAGAAGCAGACTCCCCGCTGAGCAGGGAGCCCGATGCGGGACTCGATCCCGGGACTCCAGGATCATGACCTGAGCCGAAGGCAGTCGCTTAACCGACTGAGCCACCCAGGCGCCCCCAGATAAGGAATTTTTAATGAAGAGATAGCTACAGAAATATGGCCACAGTTGAGGAAGCTGGAAACCAATGACACCCCTGGATACCAAGGAGAAAGTGGAAATAGTGTTACCAGAGTCCATAGAAAGCTGGAGCCGTGAGCAGAGAATGGCTGCTGGAATGGAGTTGGAGTTTTCTTGAAGGGATGTAGCCAGACAGAGAAGTACTGAAGTAGGGGAGGAGGTAGGAAGATATACCCCAACATCTCCTTCCCTTTGTACTTCAGTCTTCCGTTGGTGCCTCCTTTTGGCTGAAACCAACCTGTAGCCAGTATGTGAGAGTTTCCTGCAGGGAGGCAGCCAGTGTGATCCCTTGGGGGTGGGACCAGATAAATTCTCAGAAGGCTGCAGATTGAACGTGAGGGACCTGATTCTCCCTTCCCTCTTGTTAATTGCATTTTATGCCTTCATGTTTGGGGAGCAACAGGCTAAGCATCAAGCAGCATGGAGATGAGATGAGCAGTCTAATTGCTTACTTACTAGAGACTCAGAAGTGTTTTTAGGACCTCTTTATCAATTGGGCAAAAGTTCAAATACTCCTAGTGTAAGTGCTCATAACTCAGAAATGCAATTAAAAGCCTGTGTTTGCTATGAATATAAGGAAATAAATGAGTGTCCAATTCAAACTGCACAGGGACAATTTACTTTCCTCCTGAGTTGGCTTCTAAGGCCCTGAGACTGTTAAATATAAATACCAACAAGGCAGTGAGAGCTTAGTTGTCCCACCATCAAAGAGGAAGCACCTTTTAGAACTGGTTTAAATACCTGAAGGTAGTTCAGTGTGATAAATACCAGCATTATTTCATAATTCTCAGTCACAAACAGGAGATTGCCTTTATTGCCTTAATTATTTTAGGATCCTTTCCTATAGTGTCTCCAGAATTTCTGAAGCAAACACCGAGGCAGAGTTCATTGCCTGGTAACAGCAGTAAGACAATGCTTGACATTCATGATGACAGAAGGATCCCAACTATCTTCTTAGCCTTAAGTCATATGGCTTTTCTATATGTGTCCTAGCTATAAGGCAAAGCAAGTAAATCATTTTACACCAAAAATGTCACATGTTTAACTCACTCTGCATTTTTGCTCATGCGATTATTTTGCTGCAGCCACCTTTTATTATTCTGTCTGCTTGTTAAAATATGTAAAGTTTCATCTCAACTATTTGTTTTTCTATGAATTCTTCCTTTTTTCTTCCATTGTGAAGCTTGAATACCCAAAGCACAATGTGTTATGTTTAAGCCACTTTTATCCCACCTTATATTATAGTTAAAAATAACTAAACATCTTATATCTTTTTTTTTTTTTTTTAAAGATTTTATTTATTCATTTATTTGAGAGAGTGAGAGAGAGAGAGAGAGAGAGAGAGAGCACACGAGAGGGGGGAGGGTCAGAGGGAGAAGCAGACTCCCTGCCGAGCAGGGAGCCCGATGCGGGACTCGATCCCGGGACTCCAGGATCATGACCTGAGCCGAAGGCAGTCGCTTAACCAACTGAGCCACCCAGGCGCCCTAAACATCTTATATCTTAATTTGAAGCACTTTTTACCATTTTCTGCAGTGATTTATAGAGAAATAGTTGTATGGGCCTTAAACATGGAATATCTGAATAGCTGTATGAATTTCTATCTAACTCACATTTTTAGGGTCATTTTACCTCTCCTGTCTCATCTGTAAAATAATTATCTAACTTACTTCAGAGTATTAAGGTGAGAGTCAAATAAATAAATGATGATGAAAATCAGCAAATGGAAGAGTAGACTATAAATAGTTCAATTACTTTTATTTTTAGTATCTTTTACATAGTAGGAAACCAGAAAACTTGTACTAATCTGAACAAAATTGAAAGTTTATGGAAACTATACTGGAATTACAAATGCTTAATTATCCTGAGAACATAAAGAGGAAGAGACAAGGGAATAATATCTCAACATTTTCTTCATGATTACAAAGCCAAGACAAGACACATATGCATGTATGTGCAGGTATGGATATATGTGAAGCTTGTTTCAAGAAGGTTTTAAAAAATTTTTAAAGACAAATAAATACCAAAGTGTATCAACAGAATAGTAAAACAAAAGAGGTGAGGCAGCAAGGTCACAATAAAATCAGGAATGGAAAGTGAGATAAAGTCAGCATCCAATTAGTGTACGCAAATAGGCCACAATAGCCTCATCATTTTGGAATTAGGCCAGGAGATTAGTTCTAAACATTCTAGAACCTGAAACAAAATTTATTTTAGATGTAGGACCCCCCCCAAAAATATTATGAGAGTCAAACATAAGGGAAAGAAGATGAATTGGTTAAGTAAGAGAAGCATAACTATTTCTATAGTCCAAATAAAGAATTCATCCTTTAGCCTCTTTAAGAAAATGGTGTATCTTAATGAGGAAAACAGTGGCATTCTTCGAGTAAATATACAATGCTGTTGGATATTTCTCTCCATCATAGTGGGGGGCATCATGCCAAAGCGTAGCTCTGTAAGCCTAGACCATAGGGATCATTATCATTGAGATAAGCGATTTTCTCAGGGTGACAATGAAAAGACATAATTTAATATCCCCAAGAAAAAGAGACTATTTTTCAGAAAATCCACCATAAATTTTCTTGCTTTAAACTGAGCTTTTGATGACTACTGTCAAGGGGTTAATGTGATGGCAAGTACCCTTTATCTGAACTAAGGCCATTTAACAGTCAATCAAGCAGGGGCTACAGTTGATAGGTTCTGACAGATGTGAAAGTTAAAGGCTATCATATCTCTTAAAATCAAGTGGGAAGGTTGATCTCAATACAGGTTAAGAAGGAATTCTGTAAATATCTGGAAAAATTAATCTCAAACTGTTAATAGAATTACCTCTGTGGAGTGAGATAATTGTTAAGATGGAAGGGGATATAGCATGTTTTCTTTTTTATTTACATAGTTCATACCAATATATATTTTTTATAGTTCAATACATTGTTATTTGAAAAGTATTCTAGAATCCCACAGCAATTCAAAACTAAGAATAAAGTAGTAAGAAATTCTGGGTTCTTTACACAACCAACTTAATGTCTGATGAGGGATTCGTGTTCTCAGCCATAAATCGGTGGTTCCCAAATTATTGATTACAACTCACTAGTAGACTGCCACAAAATAAGTATTCAATGATAAATATATTTTGGAAATGCAACCTACATAGCATCCTCTTGGTATCTCACAATACATATGACTATATTAAACCTTTGAAATCTTGTATTAAGGAATCATTTTGGACTTTAACCCACAACGGTTGGAAGTGGGCAGGACACCCCTTCTAAGGGGAACCTGAAAATATGTGTAGGTAAAGGTGATGTTTGGTTGTCACAAAACTGGATGGACATGATGAATATTTAGTGATCTGGGACCAGGCATGCTAAAAATGCTACAATATATAAGACAATTTTCATAAAACAAAGATGTCAAAGTGTTTAAAATACCAAATTTCCCTCATTTACAAATAACATTTTTAACAAGCTGATTTGACATGAAACAGTATTTTGTAGCATTCTTATCACATAATGTAGAATGGTGATTCTTCTGGAATTTATATTTTAGTCTAAAGCCATAGATTCCAACATATATATCTCCCTTCTTGATATCCTACTTGGTTGTCTTAAAGATGTCTCAAAAGTTAATATGTCTAAAATACACATGACAGATTTCAACTCCCCACCAACATTTCCACTTACCCAAATCAGAATATTTTTCATCATGGTAATGGAATTACAAGTCATTCATTTGTTCAAGACAGAAACGATAAGCCTAAATTTCTGTTAAACCTATAGCCTCTTTAGTCCATTCCACCTGCAAAATATATTTGACTCTTTATTTCAAAAACCATGCAAGATAAAAACCTGAAGTGAGGGTATAATGTAAAACATAAAACCAGAAATATTAAAAATAGAGATATATTTTCTTTAAAGGGGAAGAAAAACTTAGGAGTGAAAAATTAGTTAGAAAAATAGAGCCCCCAGTTTAAAGAAATGGAGAACGAAGTAGAGATGGAAAATAAAGAGTTGACTGTACTACTAGAACAGCCACCCAAGTTGGTGTTGTCTCTGCAACTTCTTTCCAACCCCTTCTCCAGTCCCCAAAGCATGTGCATACACATGCACACACACACACATGCACACACACGTGCACACACACACACACACACTCCTTTGCTCAGAACCGGGCTACTGGCCTCCTCTGTGATCTACAGATTTAGAATCATCTGATGAACAGGAGTCATCAGAAAACCTTCGCCCTGCCTTGTCCTGCTTAGAAATTTCAAATGTAGCTAGCAAAAACTAAACTTTGGGGACTAGAAGTAAAAGCCATCTATCTGCTGAACATTTTTATTTAATTGTGTTCTAACGTCACCATTGTTTTAACACCTATCTTAATCAATTACTTTATCTTTCTATTTTTTCTTTTTCTTCTTCCAGCCTGCTTTCCAATTTCTTTCTTTAAAAAAACTATTTTAACACTTCTGTGATTCTTTGCTGTATTTCCTATGGAAATGAAATGAAAGAGGATTCAAGGAGGATTTGTATACATAATTTAAAATGTGTATATTTAAGTACTTTAATCTTTCCCTTTATTTTTTAAAATGTACTTAATAGAAATAAAAGTTACCGTTTTCCCCAACTTCATTGAGATATAATTGACATAATATTGTGTAAGTTTAAGGTATACAATGTGTTGATTTGATACATTTATGTATTGCAAAATGATCACCATTATAGCATTAGCTAACACCTCCATAAATCTCCTAGAAACTTTCAAGTATATAATATGGTAGTATTAGCTATAATCACCACACTGTACATTAGATCTCCCAAACTTGTTAAACTTATAACTGGAGGATTGTACCCTTTGACTGATATCTTCCAATTTCCCCCATCCCTAGCCCCTGGTTGGTAACCACCACTTTATTTCTTTGTTTTTGACTTTTTAAAGATTCTATATTTAAGTAACATATAGTATTTTAAAAGTTATTTTAATAAATAATAACGGAATATATTTATTTTTTTATTTGAGAGAGAGAGAGAGACATACAGTGAGAGAAGGAACACAAGCAGGGGGGGTGGGAGAGGGAGAAGCAGGGTTCCCGCAGAGCAGGGAGCCCAATGTGGGGCTCGATCCCAGGACCCCGGGATCAGGACCCGAGCCAAAGGCAGACGCTTAACGCCTGAGCCACCCAGGCACCCCAATAACTGAATATATTTAAAGAGAAAGTTTAGAATGTTATTTTTACAATGAATCCATTTTTGTAAAATATATATACATATACAGTAGCCATATCTCTGACGAGTGAAAGTGTAAAAAATTTTTTTTCTTAAGCCACTTGTATACATATTTACAACTAAATTTAAAAAATAAATATATTTCAGTGTTTTAGTTTATTTGCTACCTGACAACTATATCATAGAGATGACATCAGTTGAAAGGTACTCCATTTATAAGTTTTCCAGCCAGGCTAAGAGGGGCAATTGCCAAGTAGTGACACACAAGAATTCATTTCCTCTATGTGCATGAGCAGTACAGATTGTCCTTGTTAAATGTCTGAAGTTTATTACTGGTGTAATAAATTTCCATTACATTTGATTTACACTAAAGAAATATATAGTAAAGAAATGAAACCTTGCTCATTTGAATCTCTAAAAATGAAAGATGACCTGCTGTTTCCTGAGGTACTTGTAAAGCATATATAATGAAAGGAGACTGTATTAAGTGAGAGGTTCAAAACAATAGCTAATGTTCCTTAGCCAAGAATACAAATATTCAATTAGCAGGTTAAAAAAAAACAACACAAAACCTGAAGTGAATAGAGTAAAATTATTAAAAATATACCCTTGATTCCAGAGGAAGTTGAAATAACTTGTTATCCTCATTAAGTGTGATGAATAAAGACCAAAATATTACAAACAACAATTAATTATAATTGAATAAAAATGATTATATATTCTTGACTTGATTTTCCACCATTGTTGGATTAGCAAACATAAGACAAATTTATCCTTGCATATTTTCCCTTATTTTATTCTAAGTTCATTGTATAGATTCTTATCTGATATCTCTGTGTTGAAATAACAATATGAAATGAAAATGCAGATATCATAGGAGTAATGCTTCATTAAGGGAATGCAGAAAAAGATGGGACTTACATATATATTTCTGTGGTCAGGAAGAGGATAGTGAGACCAAAACTGGTGCTGGTCAGAAATCAACTTGAAATGTTAGGTCAATCAATGAATTCTAAGCGGTCTAATTTTAGGAACACCCATAGCTTTAAAAAAATATGCTAATTTCTTAGTTCCACATCAGAATCCTTTCCATATCCTTTAAGGACAAAATGCGATCCAGTTTTATGCAAAAGTTATACTAGTATATGACCTGTTTTTCTTTACTATGTGTTCTGGCCATTTCTCCAATATCAGCACCTTGTTTACCTTGTCCTTTCTAATAGCTGTGCAATAGCCCATTGTACAGAAATAGTAAAATTATGTTTCACTGTTCCCTTATTCTTAGGAATTTAGGCTATTTACATTTGGTTACTGTTTCTTTTTAAAATGGTTCAGGGGCACCTGGCTGCTCAGTCAAAAGAGCATGTGACTCTTGATCTTGGGGTCATGAATTCAAGCCCCATGTTGGGCGTATGTAGAGACTAATAATAATAAAAAAAAACTTTAAAATGGTGTAAAAATGTATATTTGTGTATATATACGTATAAACATACACACACATATGTATACATGTGTATAGAATTGTATACATATGTAATGTTTATATATACAATTGAGTAATTGTATCTGCACAGAAAATTCTTAAACAGAATTATAAATATGTATGTATATATAATATGCATATATATAATTTATGTCTATACACACAGTCACACATGTGCATTTGAGCAATTATCTCTAAAAGGATTTATCTCTAGTTAAAGTAGAATTACTGTGCTGAAGATTATATACACTTTAAATTTTGTGAACTATTTATATAGTTGAATTATATAGTTGAATTACTTTGTTTTCTATATTTGTTGTCATGCATCCAAAGAACTATTTCACCCAAGATTAAACAAAACACTGTAGTTTTCATGGCTTCGGCTTTTATGTTTGATTCTTTGATGCAGGAATGAGAGAGTAATACAAATTTGCAGTGAGAAAAGGCTTAAAGAATTAAATATTACTTGCTCATGATCATGGGTCTGTGGTTATCTTAGGACAATAGTAGACATAAAGACTGTGTGTAAGAATGTCTTAAGGAAAAAAGACATTTAAAAAAATAGTATCATTAAGGGACGCCTGGGTGGCTCAGTCGGTTAAGTGTCTGCCTTCATCTCAGGTCATGATCAGCTCAGGTTCCTGGGATCGAGTCGCCCGTTGGGCTCCCTACTCAGTGGGGAGCCTGCTTCTCCCTCTGCCCCTGCTCCTGCTCTCTCTCTCTCTCGCTCTCTCTCTCTCTGTCAAATAAATAAATAAAATCTTTAAAAAAATAGTAGCATTAATACTTCCTATGTTGGAGACATTTCAGTTAGTCATTCATTTTAGTCCTTTAATCAAAAGAAAGTTTGTCTTTTTATAATTATTAATTTTGAGGCATAGTTAATACACTAATACTCAATAATGTTCAATGAAGAGCCAAATGAACTGACAATTTGAATCACCATAAATGGTGTCCTGCACTACACACTATACTGAATGTGAATTATGGGAAAGGATATAACCCAAATCTATCTAAAATATTAAAATTTAGAATCCGAAGAAGGAAAATGCATCCTAAGGGGCCGGGAGGATAATAGTGTTTGAAACAGAAGTGTGATACAATTTAATTGGGTTTATTGGTAGGGCATTTAGAGGGCAAGACCTGATAGCTTAGTCAAATAGAATGAAAAAGCTCAGTTTTGGGGTATATACCCAGTAGAGCAATTGCTGGGTCATAGGGTAGATCTATTTTTAATTTTTTGAGGAACCTCCACACTGTTTTCCAAAGTGGCTGTACCAACTTGCATTCCCACCAGTGGTGTAAGAGGGTTCCCCGTTCTCCACAACCTCTCCAACATTTGTTGTTTCTTGCCTTGTCAGTTGTGGGGGATGCGGGATGAGTTAGCCTGGTGATGGGTATTAAGGAGGGCACATATTGCATGGAGCACTGGGTGTTATATGCAAACAATGAATCATGGACCACTACATCAAAGACTAATGATGTACTGTGTGGTGACTAACATAACATAAAAAAAACAAACAAAAAAACAAACAAAAAAACCCCCAGTTTTTTGAACAGGAAGCAAAACATGTTCAGAACAAACTCATGTATCATGTTGGAAGAAACAATTCATAGAAGGATAGGACCTTAGGAACCCAAGATGGAGCCAGATTCCAGAGAGCTTTTCATTGCTTCTTTTATGTTTTCTGGTGGGGAGTTCCTAAAGATATTTGAATAGGTGAGAGACATACTTAAAAATACTACTTGAAGGAATTTCGTCTGGTACCAGAGTATTAAAAGGACAAGGGGTGAGGAGAGGGATCAGGAAGGCAATGGAATTTGTTATAGAATTTTACTTTCCATGATATCATTAATCCATGCTGTGTGTCTGAGGTGCTCATCTCTACCTTAGAAGATTTTCATGCTTATTATTTGAATTTCATTTAAAGAGTTGTTTAATCCTTTGTGTCCCACATATTATAAATTCTGGTCAGTCTTAGAAATGATAAATTATGTGAGAAGTTCTTGTTCTATATTAGTTTTTTTTTTCTTTTTTTCTGTAGCATTGCTTTGAGGGTTATATTGGAGAAAGAAACTCTGAAGAACATTTTCTTCATTTTTGATACTTAGTGTTAACTCTGGAAAGACACACATCACTTGGAGATAATTAGAATCAAGGAATCCCCATGACTTTGTGCAACAGATCCCCAGATATGGACAATGCCGTCACTTGCAGTCCTTGAGTTTGACATGACAGCTACCGGGTGTTACAGGCTTACTTGTTTTTAAAGTAAAAGAAAGAAAACAAGAGTAAGCACCTTTGCAAATGAAGCAGAACAGATTCTGCCAACATAAAATGCCTGGCATCCATTTCAACAAAGTAAATTCCAGCTGTTTTAACTAAGGACCAGACAACCTGTTTCTGTACACGTGGATTATAATGTTCCCAGACCTTTAGTTCTCAAAAATCATTCACAGGCGCCTCAGGTATTTGAGAAGCTGTGTGGATTATTGGCAACCTTCTGAGGATGAGCAGATACTGTTTGATTGAAATTTTCACATGTAAGGTCCATTTCTTCATTCTTTCTTTATGAGTAAATGTGATTCTCATGTGTTAATTGACCTTTTTCATTCAGCTTCCTTCTCATGTGTTAATTGACCTTTTTCATTCAGTTATAAAATATAAACTGGAAGAAAGAAAAAGACATTGCCTTAATTTTCATGGTAATTTTTGTTTACTTTAGCAAACATGCTTATTTGTAAAGGTGAAAATAGATGTCTCCTTATTTGGTTCATCAGTGTTTGCTTTGTGCATGCATTAATCTTCATAGAAAATAACCTCAGTCTTTCACTAGTACTCAGTATGTCCAACTTTCATCTAAAAGATGTCCCTCTTGGGCGCCTGGGTGGCTCAGTTGGTTAAGCGACTGCCTTCGGCTCAGGTCATGATCCTGGAGTCCCTGGATCGAGTCCCGCATCGGGCTCCCTGCTCAGCAGGGAGTCTGCTTCTCCCTCTGACCCTCCCCCCTCTCATGTGCTTGCTCTCTCTCATTCTTGCTCTCAAATAAATAAATAAAATCTTTAAAAATAAATAAATAAAATAAAATAAAATATGTCCCTCTTTCTGTTTTTAGTAAATGTTACCACTACCCAGTCAGTTGTTTTTGCAAGAAAGTTGCATAAAAGGGAAAACTTAGTCACCTGAAAAAGAACAAAGACAGTTGTACCCTCAGATTTCTCATGAGAAAGCTAGATTCTAGAAGACAATGGACAAGATATTAAAAGTAAACTAGAATCCTAACCCAGATAAACTATCAATGTGAAAGTATAATAAAGATACTTTTATACATACAAAGGCCCAGGACATGCAAAATACTTTTACTAAGGAAATTCATAGTAAAAGGAAAGATGGAACCAAAAATAGGAGGGTATGTGGTCTAGGAAACAGTGAAACTACTATTGACATAGTCGTCACAATAGTGACTATAGGGCAGGAAATAAAAATCCCAGCAAATTTTTGGCTTTACAGTGAACAAAACTTTCATGATCATATTTTTCCGTAACTCATAATTAATTCATAGACAAATGAACAAGGACCTGACGTGGTTTATCTGGGCCTAGATATCTGATCCTGCGGTTTCTGACCTTCCCTCCGTCCCATCCTCGTGTCACCCAATGCTTTCCATAGCCCAACACACTTCGGTTGAGGTTGGTTTATCGGTCTCTTATACACACCAGATTCTTCTCTACTGCAGGGCCTTTATACAAGCTTTTCTGTCAGCCTGGAATTACCATTCCTCTTCTCCCAACCTACTTCTAGTCTCTTTCAGATTTCCAGGATAAACCTGCCCTAATGCCCTTCAGCAAGTTAGATCCACCTGTGCCTCTCCTTCTTAAGCATCTGACATATAAGTGCTCAAGAAGTCTTTGTTCATTATATGAATAAGTGCTATTTTTCTGGCATAAAATTCTCCACTTGAAATGCTATTTTCCATCTCTTCATTAAAGACTCTCTATCATTTATACATTTGCTTAGGTGACATCTCTATTCTGCAATCTTCAGTGTCTTGTGAAGAAAAGAACTCGTTAGCTCTACTTTTGATTTGTAGCATGTGCTACCTTGTGTTATTCTTTTTTGGACATATATAAACTGTGAGCCGGGGAGACAGAGAGCTGGTTCAGTAAAATCCCTGATTTAAAATTTAAGAAAAGTAAACATAGTTGCTAAAGTAGTTCTTCTTATTGACAGCTCTTATTTTGAGAATATGCTTTTAATTAAATTTACCTAATTTATAAAAAAATAAAAATTGCTTTTTGTTTGATATAACCCAGAATGTTTAGAAAAGATTTGACAACCTTTTGTAGATATCATACATTTTAACAATTGGGTTTCTCTTTTCAAAATAGGGAGATTGCTTGCATACGAGATGTTTCAAAATCTCTTAAAAATACAAAATCTATTTCATTTTTATTCATACAAAGGGTGAAATCAAAATGTCATTATTATGGCAGTATTTTGTGCCTCTCTATTGTGGACTCCTCCATAGTATCCAAAATTATGGAGTTCTTTGATAAAAAGAGAAAAAAATTGTATCCATTATACAATTAGATAAGAAAGTAACATAACTTTGGGGTGTAATAAAAACAGACATTTGTGGAGGGATGACTAGCGTACTCTACTTACATATATTTTTGTTTATTTTAAACTACTCTTGATTATTTTTATAGTAAAAAGTTGATTTTTGTCACCCTTGAGTATTTACTAATAGGCCATAACTTAAATATAGTCTCTTAAATGTATAAAATTTAATGTTCTGTGTATGTATTTCTATTTTTTTAAATTAGCAAATGGTGTATTATTAGTGTCAGAGGTAGACATCAGTGATTCATCAGTCTTATATAATACCCAGTTCTCATTACATCACATGCTCTCCTTAATGTCCATCACCCAGTTTCCCCATCCCCCCACCCCCCTCTCCTCCAGCAACCCTCATTTTGTTTCCTAAGATTAAGAGTCTCTTATGGTTTGTCTCCTTCTCTGGTTTCATCCTGTTTTATTTTTTCCTCTCTTCCCCTATGATCCTCTATTTTGTTCCTTAAATTCCACATATCAGTGAGATCATATGATAATTGTCTTTCTCTGATCGACTTACTTGATTCAGCATAATACCCTCTAGTTCCATCCACATTGTTGAAAATGGCAAGATTTCTGTTTTTCTATTTTTATAAAAATTATTACACATTCTACTACTTTGATATTAAGGCTTTTTTAGTAATTATCATAAATTAAATTTAAAAAAATTTAAGCTGTAATTATTTAATCAGAATTGTTCTTTTTTCCACCTTTCATTGATGTCTTTCGGAGCACTATTTATTTTTTGTCTTTTTTATTGTGTTTTCTTTTCTTAGTAAGATTCAAATCTAAAAATCATGTTCTTAAGGTCATACAAGAGTCTCATTTCTCTTACATAAGTCCAATATGTTTACGCCAGATCACCTCCGTTTTGTAGCTATCGCACTGGAACATGTAGCTTTCAAAGTTGTGCAGTACCAGAAGGAAGAGAGACATTATATTTTTAATGGTAAAATTGTGTATCACTCCCATCCTGACACTGTTGACCAGAACTCAGTCACATGACCTCAATAAACTACAAGGGAGGGCGCCTGGGTGGCTCAGTCGGTTAAACGACTGCCTTCGGCTCAGGTCATGATCCTGGAGTCCCGGGATCGAGTCCCGCATCGGGCTCCCTGCTCGGCGGGGGGTCTGCTTCTCCCTCTCCCACTCCCCCCTCTTGTTCTCTCTCTCTTTCTCACTCTCTCTCTCAAATAAATAAATAAAATTAAAAAAAAAAACTACAAGGGATGCTGGAAAATGTAGGAAAGCGAAAGCCTTAATAATCTTCCAGATCATTGAACAGTGAAGTGAGAGTTGCATGAAATGATTTTTTGCTTTTAGTTTATTTTTTAAGTTCCTGTTTGATATTAAACAAATATATACTTATGTGTTAACCTCAAAATTACTTCTCCCTAGCACCTATTTATTTAAATATAAGTATAAAAAGAAAAATATAAAACCCTGAAAAATAATGTTCTAGTAGTCCTCTAACCCAGAATAATCAAACTATATAAGTTGACTCAGTTTGCTCAAAAAAACAATCATAAGCACAAATTGTGTCAAATGTCCTATTTCTTCTTCCACATATTTCTGAGTTCCCACCAGTTGGAGCCCATCTCTGATTGCACCTAATTCTTAGCTTGACCCCACTCCTGTTCCTCCATAATTAGTATGAACACTTAGATTTCCTTTCTGTGAAGCTGAGTTTGGTTTACTACTGAGATTATGGGCAGAAGTTTCAGCTTTAGATAGAAAACTGCCATCCAATTCTAATCCCTCAGAGGCCATTTTTAGACGTACAATGGTGTCCAGTGAAAGAGGTGATTAGGCTTGTATTGTGTAAATAGCCAAAATTTATTTAAGCCATACATGATTTTTTTTTTTTTTTTAGGAAATAAGCTCAAATCCTTAGGAATCTTAAAGTGTTATAAGGTAATACACATCAAATGTTCTTACTTCAATTTATCTAAATCAAACTTCTAGCAAGCAATGTGTGTGTGTTAATGTCCAGTTATGAACAAAAAGCACTAATTTTTGCTCTTTTGGGGTAAATTTATTATTTTACAGGCTCTTTATCTCAAAAAATGCCTTATAAAGAAAGGTTCATTGACCCCTGACTGAAAAATCACTCATATAAAACTTTATTAATGGTATAATGGCAAATATTTGCTCTGTACCTATTAAAAAGAATTTATATTTCCATGAATATTAATTTCCTTTTAATTAATTTAGGTAACTGCCAGAATGACTTAGTCAGAAAAGTAGATGGCAGTGATTAAACCATGTTATGTATATCAAATAGGCATTATGTATAATTCCAATAACAACATTCAAATTTCCCTCCATTCCTTTTCCTCAGACATTTAAAAATATATTTGTCTTCATGGTTTTTTGT
Source organism: Neomonachus schauinslandi (assembly GCF_002201575.2). Classification (NCBI taxonomy): domain Eukaryota; kingdom Metazoa; phylum Chordata; class Mammalia; order Carnivora; family Phocidae; genus Neomonachus; species Neomonachus schauinslandi. The sequence goes on along the minus strand of NC_058404.1, from coordinate 129,493,031 downwards.
TCCTCAATTTGCTATAACTTGCAGAAACAAAATTAAAAAGCTTTTAATTTAGGAAAAATATATGGTATTCAACTATCAAAAGCTGTTTCTTGTTTATAAAGGTGTTTCAAAAAAGGTGACTTAAATATAATGCAATTAAAATACAGTTTGTATTATCTGGTGGAAGAAAGTCTCTATTTTCATAAATAGGCTATTGTGATAAAGGGATTATAATGAATTTCATGTGTACAATTGTACATAATAACCTAATGTCCCTCAGAAGAGCATGATTATGTGCTCTTTTTCACTTTTATGATGGGGAAATGACTTTCAGAAATCCTAATCATGATGAAATCCTTCTGCACTTCCAAAATTTACTGGCAGTCCAAAATAGACTCATTTGTGAAATGAGCTTATATTGGTGGAGCATCATTTCTTCATGGTAATTATGCTTTCCAAAAATCTCTAAAATGAGTTTCATGTACAGACTACACAATGGTTATAGGAAGATCAAATTATAGAATTCCTTATAACTCTCCATGAGTTCATCCTGTGCTTAATGATCCATTACTAGCATAATAAGGACTTAAACAAAAACTATTGATAATAAAACTCTAATAATATGCTAAAGTCTGGGATATTTAAGTCTCTTAATATATTAAAGGATAATTTTAAAAGGTTCACAATTGACCTTAGAGGCACAGAATAGACATGGACATCTTAATAGCTTGTCTTAGTATTAGCTAGGTGTTACTGTCATTAATATTGGTCCATTTAATAAACAAATTTTTAAATGAGAGAAAAGGTCAAAACAATATATTTGTTCATCATAAGACATTAACCATCCAGGCTTCAACCAAGAGAAAAGCACCATGAATTCTAGAAACAATAAAGGTAGTCCTAGTAAGTGTATCTGGGAATAATACAGCTAATTGGTTATGTTTAGTGCACCAATTTGAGACCTTTATATGGCATATCCCATGAATTTTTATGAATGATGAAATAAAAAATTAGAGGGGTTAAATAACTTACCCAATGTCACAATACAAATAAATGATGAAATCAGGAATTTAGTCCTGCCTGTCTGATGTCAGAGCCTGAACTTAGTAGGAGCTAATGGGGAGAGGAAAACAAACAAAAAGAAAAAGGTTTTTTTCCATTTTTAAAGACATTATGATAACTTTCTTGGTGGTATTTTTCCTTTCTTAGCTATATTAATTTTTAATGCATAAAGGGCCAGATTAAACAAACAAAAAGTAATCTCAGGCCTGGGGAGGAGAAGTATAAATTGGCTAGACAGCAAAAACCAAATTATCTCATTCTTTATGGGTAAGGCAAATTAACCACATCTCTACCCTAAAGACCTGCACTGATTCACGGCAATGAGAATCTACCATTCTTGGTAGATGAATAATAAGTATTAATTTCATGAAATTTTATGAAATATTTATCTTAAAGATACAGAAAAAAGAAATACTATTTCATCTGTAATTTAAGAAGTATTTTCCAATTGGCACCTGCGTGGCTCAGTTAGTTAAGCATCTGACTCTTGGTTTTGGCTCAGGTCCTGATCTCAGGGTCATGGGATCAAGCCCCACATTGGGCTCCATGCTCAGTGCGGAGTCTGCTTGTCCCTCTCCCTCTGCTTCTCCCCCTGCCCACCCTCTTTCTTATATATATACATTTTTTCCCCCAATTCTATATTTATACCATGACGTGATGATTTTTAATGGTTAGGATGCAGAATCAGTTAATAGAAATCTGGACATTGACCTAAACTACTACTCATTCACTCTTTGATGATTCACAATAGTCACCTCTTTGAGCTAAAATATCTGTCCTCCATTGTAAAATGATTCTTTTAATTCCTGTCTTAACCTACTGCCTAGTCATGTTTTCACAATGGGATATTTTACACACACACATTTATATGTACTTGTATATACATATATAAGTATAATTATATATTATATGTATTATGCAATATATATATAATTAAAGATAATTGCACTAAACCATTTAATAACCTACTATATCTTTGTATAAATTAACTTCATTTAAAATAGCAGAAAGGGAAGTGGGTGGGGAAACGGGGTAACTGGGTGATGGACATTAAGGAACGCATGTGATGTGGTGAGCACTGGGTGTTATTTGCAACTAATAAATCACTGAACATTATACCAAAAACTAATGATGTGCTATACATTGGCTAATTGAATTTAAATGAAAAAAAATAGTTTTACACTGAGGTAATACCTTTCACCACCACAGACCTATTGATTAGTAGTATAATTTCAGTACTCATGCAAACTAAGATGACAAATGTACAAAGACACATGCTTAACAAAGTCACTTTGCCAATCTAAATAGTTTGCTCCATTTAGCACGGCAGTGAAAGAAGCCTAAAGAACTCTGGAAAGTTTGGAAGGTAAAGCAGCAGAGACTACACCAGATACCAACATAACTTGTAATTTATCTTCTGAGATTCTGTGTTTCTCTCTGAATTCCACTTGGTTTCGCAGCACAGAGGACTGTTAGCCTCTTTTTTTTTTTTTCAAGGTTCTTCGTCTCCTTTTGGAACAGCTATCTCCCTGAAAATAAATAAGAAATTTGAAATACCCCCTGCACCGTCACTATTTCATTCCTTTTGTATGATAGTATTTTCAAACAGGAGGAAAAGCATGAGCTTTGTCTTGATGATATTCTAGCTCTCCTCTTTTTGGAATTTCATGCCAGATAGGGGTAATCCTTTTTAGAGTACATGTCAAATGTTAGACTTATAAATAAACAGAGTATGTCAGGATTTGGAAGTGTTATTTTACACATACATTACACACGTTTCTATTTGTTTTGAGAATAGAGGTGCTTGGAAAAATATATTTGAAACATGGAAGACAGACAGTAGATTAATGTCCATCATATGCAAAGAGTTCTTAACAAATGCCAAGAAGGGGGAAAAAAAAATGCCAAGAAGGAGACAAAGTACCCAATGTAAATCATATGAAAGGCAAATCAAAGGAAACACATTTGAATGGAAAATAAATATGAGAAGAAATTCAGACTTACTAATGATCAGAATGCAATAATGATGAGTTAATACTTTCTAACCCTTAAACTTGCAAAAAAAATTTAAAAACTTATAATAGCAATTATGCCTAGGACACAGAAAAAAAATGAAAATATTGCTGGTGGAAAAGTGAATTTTCATAACCATTTTTCATTTTTATTGAGGTATAACTGACATAACATTGTAAGATATTTAAAGTGTACGTTAAGGTGATTTGATAAATGTGTACATTATGACATATACATCTAGTAATGTATATTTCTAGTTAACCCATCACTTTATTTATGAGAACATTTAACATTTTGGTGACAACACTTTTATCATTTTTTAATTTGAGTATAGTTGACATACGGTGTTACATTAGTTTCAGGTGTACAACACAGTGATTCAGCTTCTCTATAAGTTGTGCTATGCTAAACTACTGTCTGTCACCATACGTCGTTACAATAATATCATCGACCATATTCCATTTGCTGTATCTCCCACCCCCCTTCACTCATTTTTGCTCATCCCCCCCACTCGCTTCCCTCTGACAACCATCAGATTATTCTCTGGATTTATAGGTCGGATTTTGCTACTTGTTTGTTTATTCCTTTGTTTTTAGATTCCACATGTGAGTGAAATCATATAGTATGTGTCTCTCTCTTTCTTATTTCCCTTAGAATAATACCATCTAGGCCCATCCATGTTGTCACAAATGGTAAGATCTCATCCTTTTTTATGGCTAAGTAATAATCCATTGTATCTTATATACTACATCTTCTTTATTCATACATCTATCAATGCACGCTTGGGTTGCTTTTATATCTTGGCTATTGTAAATAATGCTGCAATAAACATAGGAGTGCATGTATCTTTTTAAATTAGTGTTTTTGTTTTCCTTGGGTAAATACCTAGTAGTGGAATTATTGCATCATATGGCATTGCCATTTTATTTTTTTGAGGAGCTTCCCTACTGTTTTCCACAGTGGAAAACATTTACATTTTCATGACTTCATGACCATTTTTTCTCCACATCCACATGACCATTTTTTCTCCACTCTCCAACACTTGTTATTTCTTGTCTTTTGATGATCTCATTGTGGTTTTGATTTGCATCTCCTTGTTGATGACTAGTGATGTTGAGCATCTTTTCATGTATCTGTTGGCCCTCTGTGTGTTTACTTAGAAAAAATGTCTATTCAGGTCTTATGCCCATTTTTTAATCACTTTTGTTTTGTTTGTTTTGTTTTGTTTTGTTTTGGTGTTGTGTAAGTTCCTTAAATAGTTTGGATATGAACCCCTTGTCAGTTATATCATTTGCAAATATATTCTCCCATTCAGTGGACTGCCTTTTTGTTTTGTTGATGGTTTTCTTTGCTGTATGGTTTAGTTTTGCTTTGTTTTCCTCGCTTAAGAAGTCATATCCAGAAAAATGTTACCACAGCTGATGTCAGAGAAATTAGTACCTGTGTTCTCTTCCAGGATTTTTATGGTTTGAAGTCTCACAGTTACATCTTTAATCCATTTTGAGTTTATTTTTGTGTATGGTGTAAGAAAGTGGTCCAGTTTCATCCTTTTGCATGTAGTTGTCCAGTTTTTCCCAACACCATTTGTTGAAGAGACTGTGTTTCCCCCATTGCATATTCTTGCCTCCTTTATTGAAGATTAATTGACTATATAAATGTGGGTTATTTCTGAGCTCTCTATTCTGTTCTATTGACCTATGTGTCTATTTTTGTGCCAGTACCGTACTGTTTTGATTACTACAGCTTTGTAGTATATCTTGAAATCTGGGAGTGTGATTCCTACAGTTTTGTTCTTTCTCCAAATTGCTTTGGCTCTTGGGGGTCTTTTGTGACACTATACAAATTTTAGGATTATTTGTTCTAGTTCCGTGAAAACAATTCATTTAATTTGTCAGTGAGAATTTTAAAAATATTTATTAAAATTAAAATATGTTTACTCTTTGACCCAGCAATCTGCTTCTCACAGTCCATCACATAGATATAAAACCACCAGTGTTTAATGATATATGTACAATCCTACATTTGCAACATAATTGATAGTAGCAAAAACACTAAAAATGGATTGATGTGTAATAGCTGGATAAATTGTAGTGCATTTATACTATGGGATATAATGCAGCCTTGGAAGGAAGGAAGGGGGATAGGAAGGAAGGTGGTTTTCTGAAGAATATACATTATTCTTTTTGAATAAGAGATTGTATACATTTCCAAGGTAATATTGCTTGATTTGTTCCATCTGATGACTGTCAAGTGAATATTTTGATTTGTGCATTGTATTATACATGTTGCTTTATTCTGTGCAAATATTGAAAGATTAGTTTTTACATATTTGAGACACAGGTAAACAATTTTTCATAGTAGTAATGTAGTGATTCTATCTTCTAAATTAATACTATAGTTGGATAATCACATTTAAAAATCTACCTCAGTAAGAGCATCAGTTCATAGGAAAAGACCTAAAACTCTATTTTCTTCATACTTCATCTGAAAGTATAAAACCAGTTTTAAAAAGTTATTTTCTGTGAGCAAATACAAGATAATTGTTTCATATAACTTTTTGATATTGTCATAGAAGACTGGTTTTAGGAGTTTTTAGGATAAAACAAAATACTCTTGATGTGCTTGCAATTGTGAGAAATACATTTTTTAAAAAATAGATCAGGAATATCATCTCTACTTTTAACAATTTATATATTATCATTGTTATGAAATAAACATCTTAAAAGATGAACATGGCACAATTGACTAAAATAATATATTTTTTACCACTCTCCACCTATGTTATTGGATTATTTTTAAAGACTGGGTACTGGGGATTCCAAGACAGAAATTAAATACTGATAAAATGAGTACCTTAATTATTCACATTTTCCATGGAAAAACCTTCATTTTGGTCATACTAAGTCTTTATAATGTAAAAATACCTAAAGAATGCTAAAACAAGGGGATATATAAACTAAAATCCGAAGAATCAGACTTTTTAAAAATTTATTTTAATACTCATAGCTCATAATATACAATGTATATTTAATGCTGCAGTTAAGATTTCACACACAATTCTGAACCTTGTTAATTATAAACTTAATGCTTTTTCATGCCCCCAAATCAAATTTTAAAATGTGTATATTCTATATGTACTTAAAGTTTTTGATTAAGCATCCTCACTTAAATATTAGAATTTCATTTATAATGTGTACTTCTCTATTTCCAAAAAGCAATTAAAATAGCATAAACATATTTTGTAGTGATATATGTTAAAGCTTGTTAGAAATACAGAAAGTGTAGCAAGCATCATAAACACACTAATCCTCAGTGTCCAGAATAAACATGCTAGCTATTCAAAGGAAATAAGTGTTTTCAAGTGATTTAATTTTAAATCATGTAATGATATAGATGATAAAGATAAAGACAATGAATAAATGCAGGCACACATTTGTTATGCTCCTGACAATGCACCAGTTTCTCAAAGTAACTGACAGTCTTTTACCACCATGTGAAATGCTTATATAAACTTTCAATTAAAAAAAAAAAGACCCTACAGTAAGCTTAAATTTGATAAAAATATTTCTGCAAGGGTGTGAGCTACTGAGCTCTAGATACGTAATGCTTGATTCAAATAGATTATAATAGCTAAAGGAATAGATGTAAAGTATATCCTTGGGATATTTTCCTTTATATAGTTTCTCTCAGTTGGACATTTTTTTAAAGATTTTATTTATTTATTTGTCAGAGAGAGAGAGAGCACAAGCAGGGGGAGTGGCAGGCAGAAGGAGAAGCAGGCTCCCAGCTGAGCAAGGAGCCTGATACAGGACTTGATCCCGGGACCCTGGGATCATGACCTGAGCCAAAGGCAGCAGACTTTTAAATAAGCTGGAGAGCAAATGAGTCAAAGTTAAGATCTTTAGTTACAGCCTCACACGTGTATGTTATATTCACTGGGATACTACACAAGTGGATGTTAGGCAAGTAGGTAGGTATTCTAACCATGATGGAGAGGCTCAAAAAGTACCTCTTCATTAGGGTAATTCAAGGTTCAACTCTTAACATTAGATGCCATCTTTTTCTCCAATATTAAAATGCCTTTATTTTTGAAATGCTACTATTTTATCTACATGACTAATATATGTAAGCTCCTTGGCTATTTGGGAAGAAAAAAGATAAAAGGTATAGACCTGGTTTTCTCATTGGATACACCTGGAAAACATCTTAAGTTCATGATAATTACTAGGTAATCTGTGTTCACTCTTTAATGGTAACGTCTATGGATCTTTATTTGATCCTTGTATATAACCTAGAAGTTAAAACAAGGTAGCTTCCACAAATAAGGGAATACTTTATTTCCTGCTATTGACCATTTGAGGATCTGAAATCATTTTCCTAGACACTTGGGTAGCATGGCTGTTGAAGACTTTAGAGATAATTTTTTTTCCTGCTTTCAACTATACTTTTTTAGAGTTTTTGTGTAAATTCCAGTTAGTTAGGGGCACCTGGGTGGCACAGTCAGTTGAGCATCTGACTTTTGTTTCGGCTCAGGTTGTGATCTTAGTGTCATGAGATCGAGCCCCCCACATAGGGATTCTTTCTCCCTCTCCCTCTCCCTCTGCTCCTGCTGCTTGTGCTCTCTCTCTCTCTAGTAAGGAAATCTTAAAAAAAAAAAAAATTCAGTTAGTTAACATACAGTGTTATATTAGTTTCAGGTGTACAACATAGTGATTCAACACTTCCGTACAACACCCAGTGTTCATCACATTAATCTCTTAATCTCTATTACCTATTTAATCTATACCCTCCACCCACTTCCCCTCTGGTAACCCTCTGTTTAGAGATAACATTTGAAATAAAGGAATTCTTGTGTCATTTCACATAAATCTTTATCTCTCTATATCCATCTTTTTTTTTCCATTTGTGTATCTATAGATAAAGGTAGAGCTAGAAAGATAGCTAATATGATATTGCAAGAATGGCTTTCCATATGAGTAAATGATAAAAATAATGATTTAATATACTCTATTCAAAACAGTATTTGAAAATATAATTTTGATTGTCAAGCCTTTGATGTTCCTTTAAATGCCTGAGATTACATCTTTACTATAATAGGGCATGATTTTTAAAATGTATGAAACAAAATAAGATGGGAATAGCTTGTTTACATATAAAGCTAAAAGTATTTAAAGTATATTAAATTGGCGGTTGAGCTCTGTAGGTGTTCTCCTCTGGCAAGGTTGTTTAGCATATATAAATCATTAAAATAATGGAAAATAACCCAAGCTCAAGTGGAATTGGAATGACTATTTAACAAGATAGTTTTAAAAGTAGTTTGAGAATAAAATTAGAAAAACAAAAATGCCCTTGAAGAAACCATAATCTTTTGGAAAAAGTTATTTTCCAAATGTGCAAATGACTAAGAATTATGAAGTCCCATAAGTTATGATGGACAAAATTTCTCCACACACCTGCTGTCACTACCAGCAACAGGGCAACTCCAATTTAGCTTTGTTAGATTTAGACATAGAGAAAAGGAGTGGAAAGCAATTATAAAAGGGATCTTCCTCCATGTATTTGCTGCCTACAAGAGACTCACTTTAAACCTAAAGACACCCTGCAGATTGAAAGTGAGGAGATGGGGAACCATCTATCATGCTAATGGACATCAAAAGAAAGCCAGAGTAGCCATACTTACATCAGACAAACAGATTTTAAAGACTGTAACAAGAGATGAAGGGCATTATATTATAATTAAGGAGTCTATCCATCAAGAAGACCTAACAATTGTAAATATTTATGCCCCAACTTGGGAGCACCCAAATATATAATCAATAACAAACATAAAGGAACTCATTGATAATAATACAGTAATAGTAGGGGACTTTAATATTCCACTTACATCAATGGACAGATCACCTAAGCAAAAAATCAACAAGGAAACAATGGCTTTGAATGACACACTGGACTGGATAGACTTAATAGATACATTCAGAACATTTCATCCTAAAACAGAATACACATTCTTTTCAAGTGCACATGGAACATTCTCTAGGATAGATCACACACTGGGTCACAAATCAGCCCTCAACAAGTACAAAAGGATTGAGATCATACCATGAATATTTTCAGACCACAACGCTATGAAATGTGAAGTCAACCATAAGAAAAAATTTGGAAAGACCTCAAATACATGGAGGTTAAAGAACATTCTACTAAAGAATGAATGGGTTAGCAAGGAAATTAAAGAAGATATTTAAAAAAAAAAAGGAAGCCAATGAAAATGAAAATGTGACAGCCCAAAACATTTGGGATGCAGCAAAGGCAGTCCTAAGAGGGAAGTATATAGCGATACAGGCCTACCTCAAGAAGCAAGAAAAATCCCAACACACAACCTAACCTCACCTAAAGGAGATAGAAAAGGAACAGCAAATAAAGCCTAAAGGCAACAGCAGAAGGAAAATTATCGATAAAGATTAGAGCAGAAATAAATGATATAGAAACAACAACAACAAAACCCCACAGTAGAACAGATTAATGAAACTAAGATCTGGTTCTTCAAAAGAATTAATAAAATTGAAAAACCCTTAGCCAGACTTGGAAAAGATAAAGGACCCAGATAGATAAAATCATGAATGAAAGAGGAGAGATCACAACCAATACCACAGAAATAAAAACTATAAGAGAATACTATGAAAAATCATATGAAACAAACTGGGCAATCTGGAAGAAATGGAAAAATTCCTAGAAGCTTACAAACTACCAGAACTGAAATAGGAAGAAATACAAAATTTTAACAGACCCATAGCCAGCAAAGAAATTAAATCAGTAGTCAAAATCTCCCAACAAACAAAAGTCCTGGGCCAGATGGCTTCCCAGGGGAATTCTACCAGACATTTAAAGAAGAGTTAATATCTATTCTTCTCAAATTGTTCCAAAAGATAGAAATGGAAGGAAAACTTCCAACTCATTCTATGAAGCCAGTATTACCTCGATTCCAAAACCAGAAAAAGACCCCACTAAAAAAGGAGAATTACAGGCCAATATCCCTGATGAACATGGGTGCAAAAATCCTCAATAAAATACTAGCAAATCAAATTCCAACATTAAAAGAATTATTCACCACAGTCAAGTGGGATTTATTCCTGAGCTACAGGGGTGGTTCAATATTTGCAAATCAATCAACATGATACACCACATTAATAAAAGAAAGGATGAGAAACATATGTTTCTCTCAATAGATACAGAAAAAGCATTTGACAAAATACAGCATCCATTCTTGATAAAACCCTCAACAAAGTACGGTTAGATGGAACTTATCTCAACATCATAAAAGTCATATATGAGAGACCCACAGCTAATATCATCCTCAACAGGGAAAAACTGAGAACATTTCCCCTATGGTCAGGAACAAGACAAGGATGTCCACTCTCATCATTACTATGTAACATAGTGCTGGAAGTCTTAGTCTCAGCAATGAGACAACAAAAAGCAATAAAAGGCATCCAAACAGTCAAGGAAGAAATCAAACTTTCACCACTTGCAGACATGATACTCTGTATAGAAAACCTAAAAGACTCCACCAAAACATTGCTAGAACCAAAACATGAATTTAGCAAAGTTGCAGGATATAAAATCAATGTGAAATTATATGTTGCATTTCTATATACCAATAATAAAGCAGCAGAAAAAGAATCAAGGAATTAATCCCATTTCAACTGCACCAAAAACAATAAGATACCTAGGAATAAGCCTAACTAAAGATGTAAAAGATCTGTACTCCGAAAACTGTAGACAGTTATGAAAGAAATTGAAGAGGACACAAAGAAATGGAAAAGCCCCCCATGTTCATGCATGGGAAGAGCAAATATTGTTACAGTGTCTGTAGTACCCAAAGCAATCTACACATTTAATGCAATCCCTATCAAAATATCACCAGCATTTTTCACAGAGCTAGAACAAACAATTCTAAAATTTGTATGGAACCACAAAAGACCCCAAATAGCCAAAGCAGTCCTGAAAAAGAAAAACAAAACTGGAGACATTACAACTCTGGAGTTCAAACTCTATTACAAAGCTGTCATCATCAAGACAGTATGATACTGGCATAAAAACAGAGACGTAGATCAATGGAACAGAATAGAGAGCACAGAAATGGACCCACAAGTGTATGGTCAACTAATATTCAACAAAGCAGGAAAGAATGTCCAATGAAAAAAAGTCTCTTCAACAAATGGTGCTAGGAAAACTGGAAAGCAATATGCAAAAGAATGAAACTGGACCAGTTTCTTACACCATACACAAAAACAAATTCAAAATGGATGAAAGACCTAAATGTGAGACAGGAAACCATCAAAATTCTAGTGGAGAATATAGGCAGAAACCTCTTTGATCTCATCCGTAGTAACTTCTTACTAGACACAGCTCCAGAGGCAAGGGAAACAAAAGCACAAATGAACTATTAGGACTTCATCAAGATAAAAAGCTTCTGCACAGTAAAGAAAACAATCAACTAAAACTAAAAGGCAGCCTACAGAATGGGAGAAGATATTTGCAAATGACATATCTGGTAAAGGGTTAGAATGCAAAATCTATAAAAAAACTTATTAAACTCATACCCAAAACACAATAATCCAGTTAAGAAATGGGCAGAAATCATGAATAGACATTTTTCCAAAGAAGACATATGGATGGCTAACAGGCACATGAAAAGATGCTCAACATCACTGATCATCAGGGAAATACAAATCAAAACCACAATGAGATACCATCTCACATCTGTCAGGATGGCTAAAGTCAACAACACAGGAAACAACAGGTGTTGGTGAGGATGCAGAGAAAAGGGAACCCTCTTGCACTGTTGGTGGGAATGGAAACTGGTGCAGCCCCTCTGGAGAACAGTTTAGAGATTCCTCAAAAAGTTAAAAATAGAACTACCCTACGATGCTGCAATTGAACTACCGTATTTACCCAAAAGATACAAAAATACAGATTCAAAGGAGTACATGCACCCTGAAGTTTATAGCAGCATTATCAACAAAAGCCAAAATATGGAGAGAGCCCAAATGTCAGCCAACTGATGAATGGATAAAGAAGATGTGCTATACACACACACACACACACACACACACACACACACACACACAGAGTGGAATATTACTTAGTTATCAAAAAGAATGAACTCTGCCATTTGCAATGGCATGGATGGAGCTAGAGTGTATTATGCTAAGTGAAGTAAGTCAGCCTGTAAAAGACAAATACCATATGATTTCATTCATATGTGGAATTTAAGAAAGGAAACAGATGAACATATGGGAAGGGGGAAAAAAAGGAGAGAGGGAAACAAACCATAAGAGACTCTTTTTCTTTTTTTTTTTTTTTCTGGTTTATTTTGAAAGTAAGTTTATTACAGAGGTGAGATAACAACTCCACTTGGCACCCTTATCCATATTGTTCAGGAAGATTTCCTCCATGAAGCACCTGATTAAATGCTTGATATTGCTCTTATAAAAGCAGTTTTCTTTCTGGACCATGCAGAGATTAGGTTATAGACTGAACCATGAAATTTGATTTTTTGTAATCCTAATATGCATAAATCTAAACTTTAGGCTTTCCTGGGCATGGACTTCATTTGTTCAGGATAATTATTTCTCCATGATGTAGACATGTACAGATGTACAGATCATTTATCTATATAGCCCTATAGAAATAACAATAAATAATGGCAAAAGATTATTGAAAAACATTCAGGTTTTTAAAAATGCAAATGAAAATTTTGTCTCAGTAATGAACAAATGGCAGTGAGTTCCAAATATGAATTTTGTAACACATCGAAGTGACTTTTTTAATTTTTAATTTTTTAAAATTTAAATTCAATTAATTAACATATAATGTATTATTGGTTTCAGAGGTAGAGGTCAGTGATTCATCAGTCTTTTTTTTTTTAGATTTTATTTATTTGACAGAGAGAGACAGCGAGAGAGGGAACACAAGCAGGGGGAGTGGGAGAGGGAGAAGCAGGCTTCCCACCAAGCAGGGAGCCTGATGTGGGGCTCGATCCCAGGACCCTGGGATCATGACCTGAGCCGAAGGCAGATGCCCAATGGCTGAGCCACCCAGGCGCCCCTCATCAGTCTTATATAATACCCAGTGCTTATTACAACACGTGCCCTCCTTAATGTCCATCACCCAGTTATCCTATCCCCCCCCCAGCAACCCTCAGTTTGTTTCCTATGATTAAGAGCAAACCATAAGAGACTCTTAACAATAGAGAACAAATTGAGGGTTGATGGAGGGAGGAGGGTGGGGGATGGCTAGATGGTTGATGGGTATTAAAGAGGGCACTTGTTATGATGAGCACTGGGTATTGTATGTAAGTGATGAATCACTGAATTCTCCAGAAACCAATATTGCATTGTATGTTAACTAACTAAAATTGAAATACAAAAATAATAAAAGGGATCTTTGTAAATCTTGCTATCCCACTTTGAAATGAAAATTCCATGCAGTGATCACACAGTTTTGGTGAATGATGACAAGAAATTATATCACAAATATGGATATTCCCCAAACCGAGGAACTCTAGTCAGGTCCTAGGCTGACTTCCTTCGTTTTTTGCCTTTCCTTGTCTAAGTCCCAGAGAGTTGGTCCATTTGCCTCTCTCTTCGTAGCAACCACCAGATACTTTTTAAGATGCTATCCTGAACTAACAGATCTCCAGAGGATACAGTATTCCTAACTTCTTCTGTTCTTTTTAAATTGAGAGTTTTTAATTGCTAGTAACATCAGGAGAATGGAAAGGAGGCTAACATAATTGGAAAATAATTGGGTAGTTACAAAGTTATAACAACAAACATTTGCAGCAATACTTGTTTCTAGTCTTTACTGAAAGGCAAATGGAGTTTGAAGGCTAAAGGCTGTTCTTTCTACTTGCCTTTATGTTTGTGTTAATTCTTTGGTCTTGCTCATAGAACAAGCCTACCTACTCTCTGGATTGTGATATCACAGAGCTACATGAACTTTAAGGGTAGACGGGTTGAGGTTGAGAGACTATCAGTATGAGAGTGACTATAAAATGACTGTCATTTTATTCGATCAATATTATGAGATGATCACCATGTATGTGTATGAATTTATATATTTTTCCCTTTTGTCTGGCTCTTCAAAACAACCCTATGCAAATAATTTAGCAGGTAAACTGAGTGTCATACATTCTATGTAAGTTTACGATCACCATCCATTAAATAAATGGCCAAGGTAGCATTCATGTCAAGTCTGTCTGATTTTATAACATCCCCATGCCCTTTCTGCTTCATGTAAAATACAAGGTTCTTAAAATTCTCTTACCCTTCATGAGCCTAGGCTGTTCTCTCTTGTGCTACCTTCTCTTACGCAGCCATCATGATCTGGTGCTGAAACAAATATCTCTCATTTGCAGATGAGTTATTATTTTTTTCAATATATAATAATACTTGTTTTAGGCCCCAGTCTTGTATCCTCATTCTTATTCACACAAATACTACTTCAGCACTCTTTTCCAGAAGTCACATTCTCTGAGAATTATTCTTTTCCCTGACCTGCTGGCTATAGAAAGCACATTTTTCTCCATCTTTTCGGAAGCCCCCTTTGCTCCAGACCTTAGAAAGCCTAAGTCTTAGTTTATGAAACACTGTTAAGTAAGTATGATTTTCCCCATTTTGTAGACAATAAAATGGAAGCTTATAAGGCATGAGGAACTTGTTCAGGGCTATGTATCTCCTAAGTGGAGGATCTGGGAATTGCGCTGTCTATATTTAATCAGTTGTAATAGTGCTTTCCCCCAATGAAGAATTGATAAGGTTGATTTATCATAATCTGTATCCTGTTTTACAGTAATTCTCATGGTTATTTTTCCTCCAAATACAGGATACCAAATATATTCCCCATCTAAAAATAAGAAATGTTTACTATTAGTAGAAAGTGATATGTGGTTTTTGAAAGAAAAATACTGTAAAATTTGAAAAAAATATTATATTTCTTTGGTAATATTTTAATATTGTCAAACAACTCTGGGAACACTTTTATTCCATGTCATGTCCTAATTTGGTTTATATTATCTATAAATTACCCATAGCAATTCCCTAAACCTTACCAGTTCTTGAATTTGCTTGTACATAATGAAAAAAATAATTTTCGTAGGGAACCAAGTTACTTGAAGTACAATGTGTGTGTGTGTAATGAGAGATTTGATTTGTGTTCATTTTTTAAGGTCATGTGTATATATCTCCAAAGTACCAATCCTAGCTTTGAATACTAAATATCTTTCCATTATGGTAATGATTTAATAATAATTTTAGTAGTTTGTATAAAAAGGTCTGAGTACAAAATACGATTGATAAGATGTAAGTATGTTCCTTGTTTTTAAAATGAAAGCAACATAGCAGGAATTGTATTAGCAAGATAGATGTGGAGTAAACTCAGAAGTCAATAACTAAAGTCAAAAAAACCCCCAAAAAAATAATTTATGAATTTATAGTTTAATTAGAGGTCTATCAGTCATTGTTTTGTTTTTTTGTGACTGCTTTTCAGTTTTTAGAAAACTAATTCTACCTAGTATGAGTCTATATTTGGCAAGTTTTTTGTTCAGACATTTATAGGCAATATGGCCAGTACTAAATTAAAACATGTTTGTGAGCTTTAGGACAATCATGACTTTTGAAAAAGCCTGTATTACAGATCTCTTAAAACCTCCTCATTAGTCTAAGGAATGACAGGCTCACACAGACCTCTCTATCACTGCTGACATGCCAACAAAAATAGTAATTGCTTTTTTTCTCTAGGATCAATTTTTTTTTAAAGATTTTATTTATTTATTTGAGAGAGAGAGAATGAGAGAGAGACAGCACATGAGAGGGGGGAGGGTCAGAGGGAGAAGCAGACTCCCTGCTGAGCAGGGAGCCCCACACGGGACTCGATCCAGGGACTCCAGGATCACGATCTGAGCCAAAGGCAGTCGCCTAACCAACTGAGCCACCCAGGCGCCCCGAGGATCAATTTTCTTGCCATAGTTCAGGATGCTGAACAATCATTCATTTAGTCTTTTGGTTGTGGTTCTTTAACAAACTCCTTTTTTATCCCTCAGCTGGAGTCAGTGTTTAATTCCGGAGAATTTACTAACATTTTGGTAGTTCTGAAACTTTTCTCCTTTAATTCAGTATCTTCAAAATTCTTCATAAATGTTATAATAATAATAGAAAATATTCAATCAGCTATTATTCTGTTAAAACCAATATCATTTCATGCAATTTGATTAAGGAGCATTGGGCATTATCAAGTGTAGATAAGTAAAAGTCAAACAGTATCTATTGGGAAATATTGAGAATTGTTATCCCTAATAAACAAAATCCAACTGGCTAGTTACTTCCTAAAACGTATTTTTTTATACTTTACTCGTGGCCAAATTAGGATAATTTAATGAGCAATATAAATAAGTTGTTCCTTAAAAGTAGAAGAATGCATTTTTCAAAGCTACAAAGATAAAATGCAAACGACATTAGAATTTATGTTTCTATTGGAAAATTCCCTGAAGCACGCTCTTTTAAAATGTCATTGAATAAGTTTTTAACCTCTTGGGCTTTTCTACTACCAAGTAGTTCTACTTGATTTCTTCTTGCGTCTCATATCAGATGCAAGCTTGCATTTCTTCTTCAGGCCTGGTTAGTTGCTCTATTTTCTCACATCTGGTTTTCTGTACCCAACCTCAGTGCTATAGCCTGTGTCCTTCTCCAAATACCTAATGTGTTTCCTAATTAAGTTAAAGTTAAATGGGTTTGGTGATGGTATTAGTATTTATATATGCCAGCAGCTCATGCATTTACAAGAAAACATTCACCTTTATTTACTGACCATAATTTTTCATAGCAATTTTTTCACATATTGTCCCTCAGGGACTTCGTCTTTCTCTTGTAAATTAATTGTGAATATGTTTTGAAATACTTAATTTTCATAAAATGTCCAGTTATATTGCTGGTAGTTGCCATAAAAAAATGGTTGTTTCCTGAATTCTATGTGAAAAACAATACCACCATGTATTTTAGTTTGCATAGGCATGATGCTTAGTGAGAGTGAACTTAAATCTGATCACTGTTTTTTTTGTGTGCATACTCCTAAATTATAACTTTAAAATTTATTTTATAGCTTGCAATGCACAGTGACAAAACATTCTCTCATTAGATATTCATAATAAGCCTCTTCTGTCCTTAGGACACATAGCTAATGAAAAAAAAAATTGTGAGGTTAAATGGCTTGTGCATGGCTGTATCAGTTCAGACACTTTCAACTGCAAAGAACAAAAACCTAATTCAAAGTTGCATAGATAATAAAGAAATGTATTATTCACATGAAAGAATAGGCAAGTTTCAAGGCCAACTTAATCCAATGGCTCCAACTCTAGATCTACTCCCCTGGGATATTTTTTTGCATAATTAATTTTTTGTGTTCATTAGACTGGGAATGAAATAACTAGAGGAAATACTGGTCTCAGGTGTCTCTGAGGAAATGTCCAGCCAGGAAAGAGACTGACTTTCTGTGGCTGATTTAAAATTAAATACAAATTTCCCAGAAGCTATAACAAGTTTCATTTCACCCTATTGCCCAACTTTGATCTCATGCTCACTTCTGATTTAATTCATGTTGACAGAGGTGTGTCATTCACTAATAATTTCTTGTATTATTTTTACTTCATAATGATGATTAGGGCAGTAAATAAATATTTGGGTATGCAATTTACTGTTTAATTTCTCTCAACTGTGGTAGAATGTAAGTGGGTAGGGTTTGTAAGTCTATTGTTTCTCACTGTAGCAAAGCATAACCAAGTCCCTTGAACGTAGTAGGTATTTGATAAATATTTGGTTATTAAGCTAATAAAAACTGAGGGGAGCTCTTCTAATTACTTCTGTATGGCACTTAGTATTTTATTTAGGTGGAGTGGGGACTGTGGGCCATCAACTCTTCCTGGGGGCAAAATTGACTACGGGAAATATCTTGGCTATTACTGTTGTCATGCAAGGATCTTAGGACATTTCTTTACTCTTTCTCTCTAGTCTTTTCCTGTCATTGTGACAGATACAAATGTACCATATTTACTCATTAACAAAACAAGGTTGCAAAAATCATCTCACATCTGTTTTTCAAATTAACTGCAATTAGCAGAAGTTCATTAACTCTTGGTTAAACTTCGCCTTCCTTTTAATTATATAGAGTTTCTAGACCCAAAAGGGATCAAATCTGATTTCCTTACCCAAATGGAAGACCCATTAGAATTCTTCCTTGCTTCTCTGCCATTGATTCCTGCTGTTTTGTGGTGCCACTTTTTGATTCCCAGGTACATATAGTCTAAGAGATCCATAATGTTGCCTTGCTGATTTGGCTCACTTTGTCCCTCCAGGATGATGATACACAGCTTCAGGACTTATCTCTGACAAAAGTTTCTCAGACTTGATCTAATATCGCATCTCTTGCTGCTAACCTACTTCAGTGGCTACGTGGCCATCTCTCTGGCACCAGGTGGCCCCTGGGTGCTGATTTGGAATGCGCATAAGTATGCCACATCAAAAACACTAGTCCCTTCTCTTCAGCTGACCCATATCTAAAAATCAAGCAGATTCTTATTATCATTTTAGTCCTCATTACATGAGGAACCTATGTATAGCTGTTTCTCCTCAATTCATACAAAAGCAAACTGGACTCACGATTTAGAGACATTCTGTCTTCAATAATGTCAAGACGATTTTTTTTTTTTGCCTCTTTTCTAAAGAAGAAAAACAAATTACAAATACAATCTGTAGAGTTTTCCACACTATTAAGAACCTCTTGTTTTGTCTTTCAATACACACTGACTGATGTAGATTGGCAAGGGCATCTTGAAAAGCAAAATCCCAGGAGTAAGCAATGATTTCATTAGACCTGGTTTAGTGCTGTATCAGACTATATTGAGATGTCAAATAATATTCACATTTATATTATGAAAAATATGTTCTTTTTGAAATGAAAAACTAGTATCTAGCTATGACATGAGTAGTTACATTCAAATGAAATAGAAAATTATGACGTTTTATGTTCCAAACAAAAGCAGAGGAATAGGAAATGTTGTTATACAAGAGGAGTTGTGTTACATGTACTCTGATGGATACTCAGTAGCCATGTGGACACATAACAACATCTCAAAGTCTTGACTGCTTCATCAGCAAATTTGGGATAACAGTATACCTACGCTATAAGGTGGAACACAGGATTAAATAAGATAAAACATGCAATTCACTTATCAGCTTAATACCTGGCTCACAATAAATACTTAATAAAGGTTATTACTACTATCATTATAATTCTCTAACACATGTATTTGGAGATTAAAGAGATCCTTATATGTACCTCCTGTATTTCCTTATGTTATCAAATTATTTTTACTTGAATTATATGCTTTCTAGAGGCTTGCTGGTACATTAAAAAAAATAATCATTATTTAGAATTTATTTTCTTACTCTAGTAGCTGTTATTTATCTTGATTCCTTTTCATTTCTCTGAACCTTCCTTGTTTTCCCCAAAGTGAAGTTACAGGCCAGTATAATTCTAAACTTGCCTGGAGAGATCAGAATTGAATGGAACTATAACATCTTCCTGATTCTTTTTCCAGGTTTAAGCCTTAAGCCTAGAATTAGGAAATAAATCCCAATTAAATATAGTAATCTTGAACTGTATTATATACAATTTAACTTATTTTATCTTCTCAGCATCTGTACAACAACGGCAGGAAGGTTTTATTATCCCATTTTTACATAGTCAGAATTATTTCCCAATGAGGCTAAATGATTTCCCTAAGGATTCATGTCTGAGAAATGGCTGGATGGTAACTTGATCATAAAGCCCAGTGATGTTTTCTTTCTACTGCGTTATTTCTCCATTATCTTTCAAAACACAACTTAATATTTTAAAAATTATTTTACTTGTCTTTTCTTTCACTTTCCCATCTCTTAACCAGGCAAAGCCATGCTTAAACTATGATATTTTGTGAGGATATAGAAATCGCTAATAGAAGAACAAAGTGTTAGGAGATATAAGGGGACAATTAGTTTTTTTTGTGTGTGTGTTAACACTTGGTTATTCATTTGCTATTGGAAGTGATTGGAAGAAGTTTGTCAAGAGAAGTAACAAGATGGTATATAAGTAGTTCCTTTCTGTATCATGAGTCCCAAGAATATCTACATGTTTGGAAGCTCACTAAAAGGATCTCCCATTACTCAGGCACAGTTGTACTTACTGCTGTGGTTTATATTACAGTGAAAGGATTAGCAAGGGAAGACACATTGGGCTGAGTCTGGAGGAATCCATGCACAGGATTTAGAAAGTCCTCCCTCAGGGACTGCTACAAAGAATACACTGAATACACTCCTTCCTTCAGTAGTTAAATGAGCAACACATATGTAGTGTTTCTGCCCAGGAAAGCCTGCCATAGATTCAGCTCAAGGTCTTTGGTGGAAACTGGTTATATAGGCTCTCTGTGCCTGTGTGATCAGCCACAATTATAGAAATTCCAGATTCCCACAAGAAAAGCAGATGTTCACCATAAATCAGGCTAATAGGGAATTCAGTGCCCCAGGCAAACATAGCAGCCTTAATGGTATAGGGAACTTGAAAAGCCAACTTCCTTGATGCCAGCTCTGCAAGTGGATCCTTCTCAAGAGTAATATTTAGACATGCTATGTTAACTCTCTCTGGACCAAATAACAACAGTAGTCTTCTGTTGTTGTAGGAGAATCCTAATAGTCTAAGCCCACATTTTAAAATTTTTCTTCATAATTTCACCTACATTATGAAGACAGTGCAGATCAAGATGGTTGAGTATGACTTAGTAACACACATTTATTAAGGTCTATTGCCGTCCTATGCAGCACACTCAAAAAAAAAAAAAAAAGGTACCGTGCTTTTATAAATTCAAGGGCATAGAGGTTGAGGGAGATGCAAATGGGGATTTTTTTTTTTTAAGATTTTATTTATTTGTCAGAGAGAGAGCACACAAGCAGGGAGAGCAGCAGAGACAGAGGGAGAAGCAGGCTCCCCACTGAGCAAGGAGCCCGATGTGGGGCTCCATCCCAGGACCCTGGGATTATGACCTGAGCTGAAGGCAGCCACTTAACCGACTGAGCCACCCAGACGTCCTGCAGTTGGAGATTTAACATATGGAATAGACATTGGCAAATGCTGTAATAAGTGTTCAAAAGATTAAGGAAGTATAAGGAAAGGAAATATGATTTTCCTTTAAGAAGATCTAAGAAAACTCCAGGAGATAGTGACATTTGAGCTCTGTTATCCTTAAAGATTTCTATAGCAAAGATAACACCATGACATTCTTGTTATGGGGAACAAACACAGGAAGCTGTGAATGAGTACTTTGATGTACTACAGTGTGACACAATAATATACATCATTATATAATAAAAGTTATTATATTCATATTATACTATTAATATTGATTATCATAATATTACTTATAAATGAGGTCAGAAGATCAAAAATTGCAAGTGTTTTGAATTCCATGCCAAAAGGATTGGTTTACTCATTTTCTATCATAAAATGAGAGTCATCCCATTGGCTGTGAAGCAGCAAATTATTTCCCACAATATTGGAAAATAATGACAGCTCTTATGTTCGTGTATATCACTTAGGAAATTCCAGTGGTTTTAGGAGCTGTGTGCCAGGAACTCTGCATGAACATCAAAATGTATTTTTTATTATAAATCACAATCTTAACAAGTTGTTTATTTTTAGTGTTCCATATGGTTTTTATTTTTATAATTACCTATAAAATAAAGAACAATAAAATGTAGTAAGACTTGATCTGATTGTTGATCTGTTATGTTTAAAAAAAATTTCTTGAAGAATTGAATTACATTATTAAGAAATATTTCCATTTTGTTGGACTGAGATTATTATCTTAAATATATATATGTAGAAATTATTAAAAAATTTCATCCAATCATACAGAAAGTTTTATATTAATCTTTTTAAAACTTATATTTGAATATGGCTTCTTACATTAATAGGATTGAGTTAAAATATTAGGATAATACTGAGAGATACAATATGTAGTAATTTATTCTAAATGTTAGATGCTAAGTGTATGTATAAAAATGAAATTAAGGTGTCTTATTAGTGTATTAAACCTTATTCATCCACTTTAATTAAAATTATCTTCTGATTTTATACCATATTTGTAGTATTTTATGGTTTCCTGTCAAGTTTTTTTTGTTTGTTTCTTTTTATCTGAGATGAGATGTGTTTAGGACAGTATTAGAAATAATTCAGAAGTAAGTTATAAGGAGACCACTTTGTTGAGGACATTATTTATATGAACTATTTTCAAAAATATCATAGAGCCACCAAAATGGGTCACATTCTACAAATGATAGATTTGGGTTTTGAAACAAATGTTACATATTTTCCTCCTTAAAAACCACACCATTCTGAGAAAGAACTAATTATCTTAAGGCTCGGAGTCAACTGTTGCCAAATGGTCTCACAGTTAGCAACAGAAGAGAAATGAAGCACAGAGCAGTAAACCTTGGGGATTCACCTGGCCTCCTTTGCAGCCAAGATTGTTCCTATGGTGTCAGACGACAATTAAAGAACCTGAAATTGAAGGTGACTCAGAAAAGGGCAAACTGAAAAGTGTAACTCTCGCAACCAGGTCATCCATATCACAGTAAAAGAATAACCAAAACATAGTGAAAGAATAAAAGAAGATCATTTTAAAAGGCAGAGGTGAATTGGTAATTATCTGCAGAAGTAGAACAAGCACTGGTATCATGTATACTACGGACTTTCACTAATTCACTGTATAATCTTGAGGAGTCAGATTCCCTATCTCTAGGACTAGTTTTCTCACAAATAAAATTAAAAAAAAAAAAAAAAAGAGGAGCTAAATAATTTCTTAAGCTGTTTTTTAATGCTAACACTCCGTAAATATTATGTAAAATTACACATTTACAAAATATTTTAATGTAAGCACCATAAGAAGTATATCTTGTCTTCTATTGACCCAGCACATAAAATAGGGCCTGGCATGTAGTAGGCAGTCCACACAGTATTGATTGAATGAATGAATGAACCGGAGAACAAAAGTGAGGAGTCAGGGGGTTGGTTAAATGACTATCGGCAGAAGGACAGCATATGCTAACACAAAAGTTGGTTCATAAAGCCTGTCTTTCCCTTCCTCTTGAAGGTAAACTGCACTCTTGGTGATGGTGGGACAGGGTTGATAAAAGGGAGTCCTAGGGAATTTCACAGTTTCTCAAAGGTTTGCAGGCTCCTGGTTGGAAAAGCTACAAAGTACTTTGAAGTCCTTAAGACTAAAGAATACCATTTCTGACCACTTCTTTGTCATACAAATAACCCTTGACCTTCAAGCTGTGGTCAGATTGCCTAACATTTCCATGGCTACACTTTCAAGTTGAATAAATCAGAGAACAAACAGTATTACTGGAGTTAATACACGGCATTTAATTTCAAAATATATCATCCCAGCTGGTACATCCTGGCTAAACTTTGCCAAATGTAGCCATAGAATTTATTTAATTAGTCTTTTCTTACTCTTACAAATCACTGCCCTAGTTTCAATGCAAATCTGATTATTGCAAATTGCGTACTTAAAGCATCACCTGATTTTTGAAAGATGTTGTTATCAGATTGGGAGGATAAAAATATGCCCCAAATAGTTGTAACATCTTTTCTTAATGTTCATAGATTTCCAAGAGCGATCCAATTTCCAGAAATTCGTGATGCAAATGCAGTTAAATTAGAGTATAGGGAAATGGAAATTGTCATTTTATTTTCAGGTAGGCCCTTCAGTTTGAGAGGACATTAAATTACATTATGCAGCATTGATCTGTCAAAGTTATGTAACACTGATCTGTCAGACGAAAATTTAAGCCACGGTGCAATTTCTGACTTACAGTCTGAGACTACACATTTATTTTTCTGTTTTCCTAGAAATTAATAATGACTGAAATAAACACACTTAATAAAGTAAGCTCTCCAGCAGTAGATTTTGACATAGTCTGATTTATTTGTTTAATATTGAGTGTTCAATAGAGTTGCTCAGATGATACACAGTGGTACATAATGAATACTATATTTAAAAGTGGAAACTTTAAGTGGATATGCTGAAAGCTATGCCAATTTACAAGGTAATAATTATTAAAAATAAAAAATATCTACAGCAAAGTTTAAATAATGCACTCACGCTAGCACTGGTTACTTGTATAATATTTTGGAGTGCTCTTAGAAGAGTTAAGGGAGATTTTTTTTTTAAGATTTTATTTTTATTTATTTGAGAGAGAATGAGAGACAGAGAGCAGGAGAGGGGGGAGGGTCAGGGGGAGAAGCAGACCCCCTGCTGAGCAGGGAGCCCGATGCGGGACTCGATCCTGGGACTCCAGGATCATGACCTGAGCTGAAGGCAGTCGCTTAACCGACTGAGCCACCCAGGCACCCCGAGTTAAGGGAGATTTTTAAAGAAAAGCACTGAGACACTAATATAGGCAAAGACCACAACTATTGATACGGTTGTTGAAATTGATTAGGTAACAAAACTCAAATATTAAAATGGAGAGGTTTTTTGTTTTGTTTTCTTTTAAAGATTTTATTCATTTGAAAGAGAGAGGCAGAGACAGAGGACAAGTGGGAGAGGGGAAGCAGACTCCCCACCGAGCAGGGAGCCCCATGCAGGGCTTGATCCCAGGGCCCCGAGATCATGACCTGAGCCACAGGCAGATGCTTAAGTGACAGAGCCACCCAGCTGCCCCTAAAATGGAGAGGTTTAAACCTTAATTTTCTAAAAGAAAAAAAAGAACATCTCAGTATTTTAGAGCTTAAAGAGACTATTCCAATTTTCTAATTTTCTGGGAAAAGAAATGTGATCTCAGAGGCTTAGATAATTTGCCCAAGGTCAGTAAAAGAAAGGAACCAATTTATTCAATTCATTTTTCTTCAGAATGAATTTAAATTGCAAATATTAGAGGCTATATGTTAATACCATGTTTATAAAAAAGAGTTAATATCAATTTTATAAGAGGTGTAGAGGCTTATTCATTTTGTTCACTCAATAAATATTTGTTTAGCACCTACTAAGTGCCAGATCCTATTCTAAGTACTGGGGATGTAAAGTTTTATAAGATAGACATGTTGCTTACAGTCATGAACCTTCCATCCTGGTGAGAGGAAATAGTCTACAAAATAATAAAAGTATTTTTTAGTGGTAAGTTTCAAGCAGAAAATTAAAATTGAGTGATATGACAGCAAGCAACTTGATATCTATTTTAGATTCAGTGTTCAAGGGAGGCCTCAGACACAATAAATTTAATGTGAGATTTGAATGGCAAGGAGATAACCCTATGAGGACTGTGGGGGAAGATCATTACAAGAAGGGAACAGTTGGTATAAAAACTCTAACGTAGGAGAGATTCAGATTTTGAGAAAATGTTGAGAGTAAATTTGTGATCATAAATTTAAACACAACATTGTTTTTCTCCAACATATAGTTAGAAGGGGTAGTTATATTTTATGTAGATGTTATCCAGAGTTTAGTCTTTGCTAGGGAAGTACAGCAGAAGAAAGGATCCAGAAAGTTGAAAGGTTTTTATGTCAATTCAGCTGATAATCATGGGCCTTGGACACTAAACTGAACAAGAAGGAAATTAGAGGGAAACTGAATGAGAATGTAGTAGGCTCAAGTGACTGAAGATCTCTGTGAGTTAGGAGAATTTTTGGATGAAAAGTTTAGCTTAATAGTTAAGATGCCCCCCAAAACATTTGAGCATTTGTTAGTTGTTAAAAATAGCAACTCTAAATGTCATCTGCAAGGCATTATTAGCAATACAAAATCAAAGAATACTTTAGGAAAGGTAATGAACCATCTTTAAAATGCATCAGTAATGTGCTTTAGGCCCTTCTTGTGGAAAGGTAACATTTAAAGTAGAAAACCTATGTTCGAAGTATTTCCTTATGTATCTTTGGGCAGATTCTTTTAACTATATGGACTAATGGTTCTCATTATAAGGATGATGGTCCTTTTGGTCCTTCAAATCCAATGTATTCAAGAGTCCCGTAAACTTCACTAGCTAAAATACCTGAAGTTACCCAAATCTCTGTGTACAAGTATGGGTGAATAAATGTGTTAGACCAGACTTGGGAGGAGGGGAATGTGCCTCATTTTCTAGAAGGTTCCTTCCAGAAATGATATAGCTAAAGAGAGTAAAAGGCAGAGAAGAATGAGAAAAACCATCTGTTGAAAAGATGGCAACTTCAGAATATGTAACGTATAGACATCATTGTACCTGAAATCTCAAACCTCCTGAAAGAGTGAGTTAGAGAAAGCTGATTTTTATGACTTTTATCAATGATAAAGAAATAGTTTTTATTTGATAACAGAATAAAAGCATGATGGATTATTTAGTTTGTAATTATTTTAATAGCTAAAATAATTCTCAGCCCCATATGATCAGAACTTGCACACAAATTTTGCTGTACCAATAAACCTTGGGAATTAGGAGTCTTAGGGTGTGCTTTCTAGAACATTTGTTTGCTTAGCTAAAACAAACAAATATAGAATAAATGATTGGGCACTTGGGTGGCGCAGTCAGTTGAGCACCTGACTCTTGGTTTTGGCTCAGGTCATGATCTCAAGGTCATTAGATAGAGCCCTGTATCCGTCTCTGTGCTCAGTGTAGAGTCTGCTTAAGATTCGTTCTCCCTCTGCACCCCCCCATAAATAAGTAAATCTTTTTTAAAAAATATTTTATTTATTTATTTTTGCATGTGTGTGCATGAGAGAGAGAGAGAGAACGAGCATGAACCGGGGGGAGGGGCAGAGGGAGAAGCAGACTCCCCGCTGAGCAGGGAGCCTGATGCAGGACTCATCCCCAGGACCCCAGGATCATGACCTGAGTTGAAGGCAGACGCTTAACCAACTAAGCCACTCAGGTGCCCATAAATAAGTAAATCTTAAAAAAATAATAATAAAAGACATAACCTATTTCACTTAAACCGTATGCAAGCCACAGTATTCAATATAAGATCTGAAAGGCAAGTAATTAACAGAAGAAACACTCCACACATTTCGTTGTTTTTGCAAACCAAATAAATGCGTGTGGGTACCGTATTGTTAACTGCTGCTTGACATTTTTTTAAGTGACTAAAAATTTGCCCATGAAAAATTTAGTAACAGAAGATCAAAAGAAGCAGTTAAAAAATTTCTCCACACAGGGGCACCTGGGCGGCTCAGTTGATAAACGTCTGCCTACGGCTCAGGTCGTGATCCCAGGGTCGTGGGATTGAGCCCTGCATCAGGCTCCCTGCTTGGCGGGAAGCCTGCTTCTCCCTCTCCTACTCCCCCTGCTTGTGTTCCATCTCAAGCTGTCTCTCTTTCTGTCAAATAAATAAATAAAATCTTTAAAAAAAAAATTTCTCCACACAGATCTTGCTTTGATAGAATTCAGTTGAACCCTGTCATTGCTTTCTGCACTCCAAATCTGAGAGTGGAAGAATAATTCTTTAAATATATTATCTTGTCATATAAATGGAAGCAGGAATCCAATGCACTATTTTTTAGTGAAATAATAGAAAGTAATATTACATCTATGGACACACACTCACATGTAAATATGTTAACACAAAGTAATATAATCACCAGATTTTAATTTTTTTTAAAAAGATTTATTTGAGAGAGAGAAAGAAAAAAGGGAATGAGAGAGCACAAGCAGGAGGAGTGGCAGGCAGAGGTTAGAGGGAGTCCCATGTGAGGCTCTGATCCCAGAACCCTGGAATCATGACCTGAGCCAAAGGCAGATGCTTAACCGACTGAGCCACCGAATCACTAGATTTTAAACTTTACAAGGATAAAAATTATTGTCTGGTTTTTTTCATGCCTATTTTCCCAGAGTCTAGAAGAGAGTCTGGCATATAGTTGATGTTCACACACAAGTAACCCACACGATCATTGTGTGGTGTTGTCAAAAGATCTTCTGTGATAAGAAAATGATGAAACCTTAGAATTATAAAATTATAAATAAAATTTTTAATTTTTGTTGATTTAGCTTTAATAGGAATAAATGAATTTATTTTATGTGATCACTAAAGCCAATACCACTTACACAATTTACAAATATAAACTAATATAGACAGATTGAGTTAGAACTCTTTAGATACATGGTGGAATAGAAAAGTAAATACTCCATTCATTCAACAAACATTTAACATTTACCATGCTCCATGCACTGTTTGGGCAATTGGGATAAATTAGAAAACATAATAACAAAAGTCCCTATCTTTGTGTCACTTAATTTCTAATGTGGAAAGATAGATAATACATAATAATAATAAATTTATACAGTATGTTAACAGGTTTTAAGTGTTCCTGGAGGTGAAATAGAGAGTAAACTATAATATTAAATAGGGTTATAAAAGTAGACCTCAGTAGACCTCACTGAGAAGGTAAAATGTAAACAAAGACGAGACACTGTTGGAGTTGGTCTTGCAGACATCTAGGTGAGGGGCATTCCAGATGGGATGAGCACCTAGTTCAAAAACCAAGGTACAGAAGAATGCCTGCTGTTGTCCAAGGACTGTCAAGAGAACCAGATTCTTTAATGGAATGATGGGAATGGGGATTAAGAAGAGATGGGAAGTCACAGATAGATAGAGAGATGATAGGTAGATAGATAACCTTATGTTAACTATTAATCCTCTCTTTTGAACTATTTCACTACATTCTTTTTTTATGTTGCATGGTTAAGAATGTAAAAGGCAGCTTAGTAGACAGATTAATGATTCAATTAGCTTAGTATAACCAGAGAATAATTTTTCAGATATTTAACGATGCCACATTCCACACATTAAGTACTAATCATGCCCATATCTGTTTAAATTCACAGTCAGACTGATGTTTACCACCATGAGAGAATTCTAAAGCAGTCTGCCTTTCATTGACAGTACTTAGGGTTACTTGTTTTCTGAAACTGTGTCTTTCCTATTTAAGAATTCGATTAACAAATAGAGGTCAGAAATAATATTATATAAAGTCTTAGCAGAGGTTATATGTTGTTGATTTGTCTCATATCTGAAATGGAAGGACACCTTTTCCATTAACGACCACCAAGCTATGAACATCAGAAACACTGGAAATACTCCATTTTTAGGGCAAACTTCATTGTATCTAAGTTTATAAAATATGAGGACCCGAGTCGTTGGAGCAGAAGAAATTTAACTTATGTACTATACCAAGATGATCACTGCTAGAATACTGGAGGCATGAAAATGCTATCCTTGTTTAATATTTTAGTTAGCCTAGAGCAACGATAATCACAGACAAACCCTATGAAATGTTATTTATGCCCACATAGTAACATTAATTTTCTTTTAATCTTTGTCTGCCCCAGGAAATACTTCAATTGAATATTACATTTCTTTCCAAGAAATCAGGAACCCTGGAATCCAATCTCATTTACTTTAACTTCCCCCCCCCCCCAGTTATTGCCAAAACCTAAATGAATTCAAAACCAAGAATTTATCTTGGATTTACTTCTCCGGGATGTAAAAATGACATGGTTTAAGTGAACTTTAATATAATTCCAGAATTAGGCTTACTCATCTAATGGGCTACTTAGTTATTCATTTATTAAACATATATTTATTTAATTCACAATTTAATTCATCTCAATTCACATAAAACAAAGTTATAGTTATTCATGGAGGTAGTACGTGTAGTGAGGGGCATAAGAAACTTTGTAATCATATAGTCTGGGTTCAGTACTAAACTCTACCTCCTTCTAGCTGTGGATCCTTAGATAAGTTAATTAAGCTCTCTGCCTCAATTATTCTATGACAAAAATGGGAATTAATAATGGCAGTTGCAACATAGTATAATTGTGAGGAATAAATTACTGTGAGGAATACAAAAAGGTCATTCTAGTAAGAATTCAATACATTCATACATGTTATATGCATATGTGTACATTTAAAAATATCCTGTGGTGTAGTTACATTATTACTTAGGAAATATGGGATGATTTTCCATTTTTAAAATGTCAGAACTTTAGCTGTGAAGAATGGTGAAGTCCCTGAAAATAATGACATATCTTGGCTTTTGAAAAGGGAGATGAGCAATTCGAAGCAGCCAGTGAATGGATTACAGATATAATGGGCATAAAGTTTCAAAGATGACTAGGATGACTAACTTTGAAAAGGAAAAGGGAAAACAAAGTTTAACACATTTTGACACTTGCTTGTTTCTAGTTTTAGGATAGATTTTAGCCCGTATCCCAATAACTCTGTAAAATTTCAAACAGGTGCCCTATAAATCTCTGACTTACAATTTCCAAGTAGTATTAAAAAACATGTTTCCAATATAAAGGCTAAAAGAGGAATAAAGGAATTATGAAGTATTTTTAAACTATGTTCATTAACCTTAAAGGAAGACTGGGCATTATATGCAAGAGTGGATTCTTGCAGTTTTTAAGTAGGTTCAGCAGCCTTGGGAAAGTTTCTGAATTTCTAAGTCTATTCTGCAAACCTATGACTAGTCACAAATCTCAATACTGTCACTTACAAAATGAATCCTAAATAAGGCTAAGGTTAGGAATCCATATATACAACTGAAGATTTTTTATTAGCAATGTAATTGAAACTTGACACTGAATTTCAAGTCCATGCAGCAAACTGATAGATGAAAAAGCAGACATCCAAATTAAGAAAACCTGAATTTAGGAACCAGATAAGGTTGACAATAGGTGTATCAAGTTGTGTTCAAATTCACTGGAATTTCTTTACTTCTTGAGTAGTCTCATCAGTCTCACCGAGAAGCCATACAAGATGGAAAGATGCATAGCAAGAACCTGTAAGAGAACCAATCTGCCTGTCTTAAAATTAAAACAGTGCAGATATTAGATTTTAAAGTTCACCAGAGATCATCCAGTACAACTCTTGTATCTTTCCACCCCCACGGCATTTTCTTGGTGGGTAAACCAAAATCTTTAGTTAACATTGTCCTCATCTTCCAAAATGTGATTTTCTCCTTAAAATGATGTCCCTGTTTAAGAAGAAGAATGTAGTCATAGAAGCCAAGAGTCCAGAAGTGTTTATTCACACTCCAGTCATTCTTTGGGGCCGTATACCATAGCTGCAAAATGAAGCTAACAATGGCAAGAATTAAAGTGGCACATCTTATTTTGTCTAAAGAAATCAGTCCCAAAACAGAGCAGAACAACTGCGAGGTCATTGTGGGAAAAACTATTTGGTTGGGATATATAACAAAATTATTGTAAGAATTGACTCAGGTAAAACACTTAGAGCAGTGCTTGGCACATAGAGAACACACCCAAAATACTAATTATTTTTATAACTGTACTAATAGTCTTTCATTTGGATAATATCAAAAAGCAGCAACATCTTAAGCTACTGATAAAAATAAGTACATATTAGGGTTAACTAGGGACTAGGCAAAGATCTGTGTTTTATGTGGAGTCTCTCACTTATTCCTACAAATTTTCTCAGTTGTACAGCTGTGGAACCTGAGACATAAAATGGTTAAGAATTGCTCCAAAAGCTTTACAGCTTTTAAGACAATGATTTATAATAGAGCTACTAAAGCAATTTGGTAAAAGAAAGATAGTCCTGTATTCAGGACCCACTGACCAGAGTTCGGGCCCTGAATCTGCCACTAACAAAGTTTGGTTCCCTGCTACAAGCCACCTCATCTGTCAAATGAAGAGGTTGAACTACCAGTTAGTTAAAGTTTCTTCTAGCTCTTTCTTATGCCTCCACCATACCTGAGGCTACATGTGAAAATTTACAGTTATTTGTGTCATTTTATTATTTATTTATTTGTTTATTTATTTATTTAGATTTTATTTATTTACTTATTTGACACACAGAGAGAGAACGTGAACAAGCAGGGGGAGCAGCAGAGGGAGAGGGAGAAGCAGACTTCCCACTAAGCGTAGAACCCGATGTGGGGCTCGATCCCAGGACCCTGGGATCATGACCTGAGCCAAAGGCAGATGCTTAACCAACTGAGCCACCCAGGCGCCCTATTTATGTAATTTAAAAATTAATTTTGTTTCCATTTAGTTAAATTATAACTACTTTCTACATTTAAGGGAAATCATCACAAATCTTCACAGTACTGGAAAGGAAATATCCACTTCCTCTGTTCATTCTATAGTTTTCCATACTGGAAAAGCAAATCAACTTAATAGAAGGGTATTGGATACTATATTTCTGACTTTTTGCTTATAAGGAGGCAAGGGAAATCTTTATGACATGAATAATTCGGAAAGAGTTTATAATCATTATAAAGGAGAATATCTCCCTACTATATATATTTTAGACAAAGATAACCTCATACCATAGCATAGTTACTGGGGTGTTTATGCAGACATCTGAATGCTGTTCTGCAAGAGAAATTTGGGTAGGAAACTCTTTTTTTTTTTTTTTTTTTTTTTGGTAATAGATTTTCAACCTTCATGCCTTACTAAACTATCTTATTTTAGCACACTGTAGAACATTTGCTTTGTTTTGTTTTGTTTTTACCTACAGTGTATAACATTTTGGTTTGATCTCATGTGCTTAATTTTTATCAACAGAAAGAGTTTATAGTCTCTAGTGAGAACATCTGTATAGTGAGGGAAATACATTTTGCTCACTCATATCGGCCAGAGTATTTTTAATTACAATTTTCTCAAGACATGTTGAATCAGTATTATATCTGGACTGTTTAAGAATAATGAAGTGGGTTTTTGTATCAGTGAAAATTTTGTAAATCTTAATTTTAAGTCAACCAGTATACATATATATTTGTGTGTGTGTGTGTGTGTGTGTGTATATACTTTTGCTGTTCTTATTTACTTCAAGTCTTCCTGAGAGCAAGATTAACTCAGTGAATAGTGTTAAAACGTTCATTTCTTTTTGACTTATTTCAGTATGTGTTTTAGTGAAGATTATGCAAAATATGAAAATGCCAAGTATTTTTTCATTTAAAAATGTGAAAATTGTGTGGTATCTAGCTGAGTGAACACAAAGAAGGAGCTTGGGTTCTTTGAGATTAATATTTCTTTTGAACATAATCCCTTTTCTTGAATGTTATTGCTTAGTTAGTTGGGGGGAATCTTATAGTCTGTTCTTCCAAAGCACTGACTAAGTTACTGACAGTAAGAGTCAGCAAAAATCAAAACTGATGTAGTTTTCCTCATAGAAGCTGGAAGTCACAGTCTACTTCCCTTAAAAGCTTTCCCCACGCAAGCTACCTGATTTTCTGAGTTAACAGCTTAGTCTTACTTTGGTACTCAGACCAATTTCTGTCATCCCTTAGGGCTTACCATCTCCCAGATCATAAATAGAATTCCAGAATTCTTAGCAAATCTCATTATGCCCTAGATCATTTGACTTCTCCATTGAGACACAATCTTGCTTGAGGCCCTGTTAGTATGAAGAGAATCCTTTTAGATCGTTATTACTTGCCCATATGGCTCCACATTCTTGGCATCAAATTCTCTGACTCAGTTCTTCAGTCTTAAGATTGGTCTTTCAATAATTCAGTGCTTAAATTATGACCAAGCTTTCTACATAGTTTACACAATATACCATATCTATGCTGGCAAGCTTACCCTCCAGCTCCTGTTCCATTCAAACAGGTATTTTTAAATATATTTTTAAAGATTTTATATATTTTGAAGTTCTGAAATCCAGCTCCTCTCAACCACTACATTGCCTTGAAGAATCTTCATGACCCCTGCATGAGTTCCATGTTATAATAAATTTGTGTTCTTATGTATGGAACACATTAAACATTTTTGACTACTGTGAATTTAAAGAAACTTGATTAAGAATGAATGGGTTAACTTGGTATCTAGCTTCTTAAAATATTGGATTAAGTTTTGCTTTTTTGTACATTCTAGCTCTATATTCAGATCATATAATTTAAATTTTGTAAGCTTCGATTTTCTCCTTTGAAAAAGTAAGTTTAAAATACGTACCTTGACTTCTGCTTCTATTCATGAAGGAGTAATGACTATATGACTTGCCTTCTTGCTGTAATAGTTAGAAAATCGGACAAAACATGTAATACAGTTCTCACACATTAAAAAAATAGAGAAGCACTGTAATGCCTGGGAGAAGGGAAACAAATCAAGAGCACCTATAATACCTAGATTTCTGCCTGGAGGCAATATTTGGACCATGGTGTGTGGAGGGACAGCTAGGAGAGAATTTCAGGGTCTTTGAGGAGACAAACATCTGAGTTTGGAGAGAACAAGACAACTAGAATTTGTGGGGAAGATTACCACAAAGGAGGGAATTACACGGAGAAAGAATTCTAGAAATCTGCATCAGTGTAACCCTGAGAATTCTGAGTAGTGATCTTTTATAAATGTAGAATTGAATTTCACAAGGCCAGGTGAAAAACTGCCAAAAAGGAATAATTGACAGAGAACTTTAAGCAAATGAATTCCCAGAGCTTTCACTGTTCTGAAAATCTTCATGGAGTATTCAGTAGGGAGCACAAAGGGTCAAGCTTTAGTAATAGGGAGGAATCACTCTAACCAGTCCTTGAGGCCCATCCTAAAAATTTTTAAAAAACAAGCATCAGAAGGATCAGTTAGACCCACAAGTAAATTAACCTTCAGCTAGAATCAATTTTAACTCCTTCTAAGGTAATAAAATCTAGCACTAAACAAAATGAACATCACAATGTCTGGCAACTAGTTAAAAAGTCACTGGACATGAGAAGAAATAGGAAAATATGACTCATACTCAGGAGAAAATTTGGTCAATAGAAACCCATCTGGAAATGACAGATGATAGAATTAAAGACAAGAAGTTCAAAACACTATTAAAAATATAAATATGGGGGCACCTGGCTGTCTTAGTGCGTTAAGCCTCTGACTCTTCATTTCAGCTCATGTCATAATCTCAGGGTCATGAGATTGAGCCCCATGTCCAGCTCTGCGCTCAGCATGGAGTCTGCTCGAGATTCTCTCTTCCTCTGCCCCTCCCCTCATGTGCACGTGAGGGCTCTCTCTCTCTCTCAAAATATATAAAATCTTTAAAAATATATAGAAATGAAAACTAAGATATCTGAAATAAAAATTCACTAAATGAGACAAATAGCAGATTAGACAGAAGAAAATATCAATGAACTTGAAGGTATAGCGACAGAAAATACACAAAGTGAGAGTCTCAAGAGAAGAGAAAGACTTTGAAACAGTTTAGTGTCAGCTGCTGATGAAACTCTAACAAGCCATTTAACACTTAATTTGAGTACCAGAATTAGATGGCAGGGGAAGTAGGAAACTGAAAAATTGTGGTAATTTTTCCCCAAAATTTTATGAAAGCAATAGCTACCTCAAAATGTGGTCATGAGTACCAAATGAGAAAATGTGTGCAGAAAGCACTTTACTTGCGCTTAGTCAATATGAACATTCTCATTGTTTATTGTTTATAAATATGTTCCAGGTATTTTGCATTCTTCAAATAAAAGGCATAAAACAGGGACATTTTGTTCAAATTAGTCTTCTATTTAGACACATTATATACGTAATAATGATAATAAAAATTAGAGTAAGAGGAGGAAGAACAAAGAGATAATTATTATTTTGGGATATACTGTGCCTGGTCCTTTAAGTGCTATATACATATTACTCATTCAATCTTCATAGAAACCTTATGGCATAGCCATGATATTATTTTTTGAGTACAGAAAAATGAGGTTGAGAGATATAATCTGTTACCTTATAGAAGAAGATGGTAAACTGGAGATTTAAACCCATATCAGTCTGAAATTCAAAAGCATATCATTATACTGTTTCCCATATTCTAAAAGTTATGAGCATGAATGCCTCTTTAGAATTTATTTTTAACCTACACTGCCAGGTTTAAGAAATGTTCTGATATTTTGTTTTATATCTTTTTCCATATGAACTATAGGCTTTTCAAAATCATATTCTGTAAATGTAGGTAATTTTCTAGACTCAGAAATCAGGCTGTCATTTATTTACAAGAATAACTGGTTTGCCAAATTGATTCTAGGGTCATTTCTAGAGTCAACAGAGTACTAGTCTGTTTTTACAAGTAAAATGGACTTATTTAATATTTGTGTTAATGTGTGTCTGTCTACACAATTCAAGAAATGAGTTTTACATATGAAGAGTTAAAATTTTTAAAACTTTTTATAAACCTTGTAAACATAGATGCTGTCACCAAATGAAAAGATATACCTAATGAGTAAGGTATCACACTTCCGATGTGCTGTTTAACAAAACCATGAAACAGCAATCTTCCTTAAATTCCAAAATATAAAACTATAAACGCAATATTTAAGTTTAGCATATCTTTCTTGTAGGCCAATTTTCTCACCAAATGTATTGGTGATAATGTAGAATATACAGTTGGGGTTGTGTGCTCTTCAGTTTTCATCAGAAATAGAGAAATAGTTTGACTTAATCAAAATTCTTAATGATAATTATAAAATGGTTAAAACCATGTCTTCTAAAGCTAAATCAAATAATTTAGAGACATGTGAAAATAATTTATGATAAAGATAAATTCCAATATTTATTTGAATTTTTTTTTCAGTTTTTCCCCTGATAGTGTTTCTAATAGAAAGGGAAAAAATGAAATGTAGATATAGACTAAAGTAGAAGAGTATGTGAGTCCTCATTTATGTCTGTCTTTGGTATTTTAAAAATTTAATCTCAATTTTCAAAAACTATCAAAGTAAGCATTTGCTTAAAGAGTAAGTCCAAACACCTTCTCTTTAAACACCTCACAATTTGGTCATTTTTATAACCTTATTTCCCCCTCACTCCTTTATCCACTCCTTTGTGCCCACTTCACTACGTATGCCAGTTAATCCACTCTTATCTTTCCTAGACCTTTCAAAGAGTACTTCTCCAACTATTACATGCCAATGAATCACCTGGAAAGTGTGTTAAAATGTATATTCTTGCTCAGTGTGTCCTGGGTGGGGTCTGACAGTCTGCATTTTTTAAAATAATAAGCAATTTTTATTAAGGCGTAATTGACATATAACATTAGTTACAAGTGTACAACATAATGATTCCAATATTTGTGTACACTGCAAAATGATCACAATAAGTCTAGTTGACACTCAACACCATATTTTTGCAATTTTTTTTCTCGTGATGAGGACTTTTAAGATTTACTCTCTTACCAATTTTAAATACGCAGTACAGTATTATTAACTATAGTCACCATGATGTACGTTACATCCTCATGGATAGTCTGTATTTCCAGTGAGTTCCCAGGTACCACACTTGGAGTAGCCAGGCTTTTAGAGTATTGTATGCAATAGGTACTCCTCCTCAGCCTCGAAGACTGTTAGATGTGATCTCCTCTGTGGCCTCTATGTGAATGCCCATTCCCAGGCTGAATGAGCCTCTCCCATCTTATGCTCACAGAAAATCCTATATGTGCTACTTCAGTTTTAGACAGTACCTTTTAGATTGTAGTTTCACCAAGAGACAGGCAATTACTGCTAAAACAAATGCTTGCATTTTATTATTTTATTATTATTTTATTTTTACCTATGATCTTGGATTTAGCAAGAAATGCTTTGGTAGCACATCTGAAGACTTACTCAGATATAGTATTGGCATATGTGTGAGATAGTCATCTATATATAAATCTTCCTTGTTAAGAGAATTATTTTATTTCAAAATGTTTGCACCACTACTAGTTACTAAGTATTATTTACTTCTTTGCCAGCAATAATATGTTTTTTTTTTTTCTTTCAGGGTTTGAACCTGAAAAGACTGGAGGCAGTACAAGGAGGGAGAGAGGTAAGAAAGTCAAGGGAGAGGAAAAGGGAAGAAGAGAAAGTGCTTACAAGTGTTGCAGTGATATGGTGGGTGATGGTGACTGATGATGATAATGGTGATGAGAATGTGTGGAGAGGAATTTTGTGTACATATATCCCATTCACTCTGGTCAAAGCACATTTTACACATTTATGTAAATGTATTATTTGTGCTTATTTCTCTGAAACTAGAGAAAGTACTGTTTCTCTGGTTTTAGGTAAAGATTGTTTCTATTAAAATGGATTTTTGCAGCAGCAGGACCCTGTCGATGGGGCAGCAGGCCTTCTTAAACCAACATCACAAAGCTATATTTAAAATGTTTTACTGAGAAATTAGCAAAATTCTAACAGTGCAAACATTTTGTGGCATTTGGGATTCTTTGCTCTCCTATCCAAGGCCATTGGCATATGCTAGAAAGTTGGCATGCATTATTTGATAGTGTAAAGTTGCTTTGGTAAGACTAGCAATTTTAAAGCTTTCTCTAATTATTGTTTATCTCAGATGCTTTATAAAGAGGGGAACTTTAAATAGTATCAAACACAATACTGTATCATGCACATTATATATATTATGATTTTCTAATTCTAATTGAATGGGCAGACTTAACTTCGATTAAAATTCTTTCCATGCTAAAGTGTGTAAATGCTATATTTGTGATTAGGATTGTTGGGGGTGGGGTAGAGTGTAATATTTAATTCTGTGAATCAATATTTTCTTGTTGCCCAAAAGGTAAGTTTATTTTAAAATGATATTTATTTAATAACTTTTTGGTAAAAGTGAAACTATTTTCTTTTACAAAATGAGACAATAAATATTACTCCCTCCCCATCTGTGGCCTCTCTTTCTGTAAAAAGAGATTTCTTCTGTATTGAGTTACAAAGTATTTTCCCTTTCTTCCTTTGCTGTTTTAATTTCCAGTTGTGTGTTCTTAGTATTTGGCATTTTAGATCCTAGTAAACTTGTTATTTAGGGCCTCTTTCCTATTTATTTGCTGTTTCCACCCAAAATAATCTATTCCTTTTGAGGGACACATAATTGGCTCACATTGGCAGAAGAGCTGGAGAAAGTGAAATGTAGATAAGTCTTCAGATATTTTTCATGTTATAGGAAAGCAAGGTAATAAGGATATGGTCATTTGTAAAGAGAGAGTGGGGGTGGGGGTGTGTAAGGAAGACCTCAGAACCATTTAGTTTGGGGAGGGTAACCACTTTCATCCAGACATGACCAAAATGGATCTACTTAGAGAAAGAACTTAGCTCATCACTTCTACAGTGGAAAGTTCACATCCAAGCAGTACTGCCACAGTTTATCTCTGCTCATTCAGTGCCTTTAAGGAAATAGAATTTGGAGTTACCCAGCTTCTCCCTGTTGTCTCCTAGTCCAATAGTAACTATGTTAAATCCATATGCCCGTATAATGGCATTGCTAAGTGATAGCGAAATTCTTCATTTGTTTTATCAAGCTTTTGTGGTTTTTTATGTTATTTTTAAAAGCCAAATGACTGGTTTTTATTGATAAGAGTTACTGTTAAATTTTACTGCTTTTTCTTTTCATTTTCTCCGACTTTGTTTTTATTAGAAATGCACTTGTGGGTAAAGAACATGTTGATAATGTGTTTTAAATTATTTTTTCTTAAAACTGTTTTATGATTTATGTGAAGGTCAAAATTTTAATGATCTACAATATAATATATACATCTGCATAAAGGGGACAACATTTTTTGGGTCTCTCCCTGAGGTTAGTGGAGTGATTGTGAAGAAGGTAAGTTCATCAGATCAGTGAGAGCCCAGTATTGTCTTTGACACTTGACACTAACAATCCAGAATATAAACTAAATGGTGACTATTAAAATTCAAAACAACCACTTCACTTGATCTCTGTGCAACACTGGATTACATGGGCATATTTCTATTTAACCTAACACTCACCTTAGTTTTCCCAGTGTTTATAAAGCCCTATATATTCTATGGTAAGAGACTTCGGAAGAGTATCAGACAATTAGGTGAAATATGTTGTGAACACTGTTCTGGCAAGTCTCAGGGGTAGGTGATCTATAAACAAAGAGTGTAATGACTATGTTAAAAGCCTCCTGATCTCTCTTGTTTACAAAATGCCACATATCTTTCTGATTCCTATTTACTGTGTTCTATTATGTGTGCTTTACAGTGATGTATAGTGTACTTCTGACTATGTTAATTTGAAATGTGTGGATTTAGAAAATTCTTACTCAAAGCCTTCTCTTAGAATTCTTTATCCTAATGCTATTGTGATTGATTAAGATTTAATAGCAATGATTACTTCTTAAGATGAATTAATTTGTCTTAGTTTAAATGACAGCTTTTCCCACTAGGTGTTGATGGATGTAATACCTAGGGCCTGTTACCAAATATTTATAAGAAGGTTTGAGACATGTTGTTTAAAATGTTCTATTTACTTATTTGAGATAATGACAATGGTTAGAACATGCATGGAAAATTGAAGCAGGCAGTAATATGCTATTTAGCTAAGTGGTAAGTACTATTAAAAAGCTAATTGCTAGACAGGAAGGCCACATTTAAACATTATCTGCTGTATAAAAATATAAATTAAGAAGCGATTAAAATATAAACTACTTTTCCAAAGGAAATGGAGATGGGCAGCACCTAAATCACTTGTATTATTGTGAAATATTGATATATATATTTGATATAATATTCGATAACAAAAGTTACATGAGTATTTTTGCATATTTATACATGCACACTGTATATAAATTGAGTGGGCTAATCATAATAGTTGTTTGAAAAGGGAGATTAGTGGAATGTTGTACAAAATGTGATTATTTAACCGGGATTTCTACCTGATTGTAAATGAACCTCCTGCCTCCAGTGAGATCTTGTTACTCAGAGAAAAGCCTCAGTGAAAATCATTTTTAAATTTGAGCCTTAAAAGGGAGAAAAATTAAAGAATGAGATAAATGACACTCTAGATTTCAAAATAATTTATCTACCTGGAATATTAGCACAAACATTATTTCATGTGTAGCAAAATACAAATCACCTTTGATTTTTCTTTCCATATATAATTTAGTTAGAATTATTAAACAGATTATTTTAGGCCTAGGTTATTGCTTATGTGAGGAAAACTCAATATTACTTCTCCTAGGTCCAACAGACCTCTGGAGAGAGTTGTTTTTTAACAGAATAAAAGAAGGTAAAT
Organism: Neomonachus schauinslandi; assembly: GCF_002201575.2. Taxonomy (NCBI): domain Eukaryota; kingdom Metazoa; phylum Chordata; class Mammalia; order Carnivora; family Phocidae; genus Neomonachus; species Neomonachus schauinslandi. Next base: position 129,451,899 of record NC_058404.1, on the reverse strand, counting down.
ATGTGAGCTCTAAGGATTGAACTAAACTTGAAGAAAGTGTATTGTTCTTGGAAATAAGAACAGCAAAGAATAGCAAAAAGTGTGGAAGTTCCATTGTTCTCTTAAAATCTAATAGTTTATATAATTTTGAAATTATAGAAAATACTTCTTTTGTCGCTTTATGCATCAAATAACAAATCTTTACTAAGAAATAGGTCTTGATTACCAGTTATCTTTAATATTTTTTTTCTGCAAAACTGTCTTCCATTAACATGTTTTCTTTATTGTTCAATATTCAGAATAGACTGAAAGTTTCTACTTTTGTTCAATTTTAGCTATCCCATTCTCGGTTGCTGTAGAGTTTGGTAGAATGAGAAATTCTTTTATATCCTCAGTGATAACACAATTTTGGGAAGGAAATATATATTGGCTAATATTGTATTCTTTTTTGAGATATAAAAGCTGAGATGAAGATAACTCTTCCTTTTATAGCTAGAGTTATTCAGTGTTCAGTGCCTATAGTTTGCTGCTGAGATGTAACTGATTTACAATTTGATTTTGAGATGAAGAGACCTTTAAGAACTCACTAAAAAATAAAATATTCCCTTTTTCCCCTTCTCAGAATTGACAGACAGTAAAGGAGGTGAAAGATCTTTGTGCTTATAAATCAATATTTAATTGAAAAAATTACACGAGGCCATAATATTTATTCCTGTTTCAAAAGGTGGTTGAAATGATAAAATGAGTTAATATGTACAAAGCTCTTTGCATGGTGCCTGCCACATAGGAAGCACCAAATAAATGGTAACAATTACCATTATTATTTTTCATATTATCTGATCTTCCCGTCATTTATTCTTCTGTCAGAGACAGAGTGTCATGTTGTTGGAATATTTTGCTCTCTACATGAACTAGCCTACTCCATGGGAATCAAAGATATTCAAGGCCTACCCTGACACTTAAAGGATTTTATATTCTAAATTGGTTCTGAGATGACAAATTACAAATAGGACAACAAAATCTACTTGGAATCCATTGTTTAACCTTAGAAATCCTTTTTTTTTTTTTTTGAACCTCTAATTCTTAATTTCATATTTTATATCATAGATAAGAGAAAAATGGATATATGTTTTCCACTTAACATTGTTTGCAGGGAGAAATGCATAAGGCCTGTAAGTTTTAGAAGCTATTTTTCATATCCCCTCTATTTTCTGAGTGAAAATCCCAATTTGAAGGTCTCTTCTATGGTTGTAGACTGTTGACATTCTAAGAGACTATCCAAAAGAAACCTGTTGATTAAGCATAACTAAACTTACTAGATCCACTTCAGTAAGAAAGAAAACATCCTTAGCAGTACCTCAGATGAAGAAAAAAATCAAAAAGAGGTACACGCCATTTAATTTTTTTCATTTTCTTTTGGATATATTTGATTAGCTAGATTAGATACTCCTTGAGTATGTGACAGTGACAAAAACAGTATTTCCCAAGAGAAGCAGGAAAAAAAAAGTGGGAGGAAAGGAGAGAAGTGAGAGGAAGCCAGCTTCAGCAGGCATGAAATGAAGGTTCCCCAAATTGACTCTGTAATTTCACATTGTACTGGATGGAATTATGCCAGTTAGAAACATGCATGAGTTAAAATATCAAGTAATCAGGAATTTGACCTAGAGGGCCAAATAGATTGAGAAGACCACATGAAAATTTTGCCAGGGCAACTTCCTGTCTTAAGAACCTGGCCTAAGCCCAGAAGGGGAACCTAACAAACCCTCTAACTCTAAGCAAAATTAAGCTAAGTAGAACCAACAAAGACAAGACTGAAGAAAGTCCTTATAAAATTTGCAAAGGATACTCAAGAGTTTTGTCTAAAGGAAAGCAGTATGTCAAAACCTTCTAAACTCATGAATGCTTGTCGCTAGACCTCTTCTTATTGACTCACAATGGAAAGTCATGAAAACAAACTACAAGTAGTGCTGTAAATACAACAGCTAGTGTTTTCATTTAGGGTAAAGCCTTTCAAATTTGATTAGATAAGCAAAGGATTACGAAAAAACATTCTCATTTCTAGGAGGCAGAAACTGTGTTTGGGAGGTTGACAACAAGAACTTAAAGGTTAGACACAATGCAGGGTTTACCTCATTGTTGCTGAGAGACTTCGGTGGCCTCGGAGGATCATGTCTCAAGGAGAGGAGGTTAAGTCAGGTTGCACGGGGATTTCAGTGAGACTGCTATAATTTTTGACTCTTGACCTACCAAAACCCCACAAAGAAACAAATCTTTTGATCAAGCAAAACTGTTAGATCTACTGCAATTAAAAAGAACACTACATTGACAGAGTTTTACTTGGTCTCTAACTAGGGAAATTAGGAGGTTATGGAGAATGGGGAATGTGGAGGATATTTAAAAAGCGGTAAGGTCCAGTCAGGATGATTTAAAGGCAAGTCTTGGGGCGCCTGGGTGGCTCAGTCGTTAAGCGTCTGCCTTTGGCACAGGTCATGGTCCCAGGGTCCTGGGATCGAGCCCCGCGTCGGGCTCCCGGCTCAGTGGGAAGCCTGCCTTCTCCCTTTCCCTCTGCCTGCAGCCTGCCTACTTGTGCTCTCTCTCTGTCAAATAAATAAATAAAATCTTTAAAAAAATAAAAATAAAAAAAATAAAGGCAAGTCTTTTAAAACAATGTAACAGGTAGAGACTAGAGACTATTATGACATGATAGCTTTGCATCGATGTGCACAATAGGTAAAGTAAATGAAGGTTCTGATTTCAGGGTTCATGAATGCAACATATTTTCTTTGTTAAATGCAACGTATTTTCTTTGTTTATGAGTCTTTGTTTTCAAAAATATTTGGATATTTGTAAAGATTTATAATTTTAAAGTGGTTTTTACAAAGAGATGAGGACTAAGGAGGATTATAGTACAAGGATTTTGACTTTCTAATTAATATAAATTTAGATACCTGTTTTTATAAGGAAGATACATTGTTTTTAGACTCAGTTAAATCTTGGGGATATCTTCAGTTGAAAAGATAAAAACAAGTTATGGTTTTATTCCACTGCCTTATGTATTTTTTTGAAAGTATATTCTTAAACACAGGGATTTTTTTTTGTATTGTTGTTTTTATTTTGTATGTAAGTGAATCTGCAGTTATTTCTTGACCTTTGCTTATGTCAGCTGATACAAAAGAAATATTCTACTCCAGATGGTCTAATTAAGTCAGCCTGCTTTCATCAGGGAAGTATTTATTCATATATAAATGAAGAGATCACTTATGATTCCTTTCTTAGTTTCAAATAGAAGCCAATTGCCACCTCAAAAATATACAGAAGAAAATAAACATTTTTTATACTTAATTGTAACTTAGAGAATATCTTTTCCGTTTTGATTTATATTTTCATGTAGAACAAATAATCCCCACATAAATGTCCAATTGCTTTTGCTGACTAATGTATTAAAATCCTATAAACCTACAAGAACCCACTGCTTCTCTTCTCTGGATAACTGCATGGACTTCCTTTTCTCTACTTGGAAGTAGATCCCAAAATCTCTTCCCATTCTTTGGTCGTCCCTTCAGGTGAGGACTGTTATTTGACATTATGTCTACTTTCTGATTACATCGTGTGCTGAAATCTGTCACTTTAACACAGTTCTCTGGACATTGATACTCAGCTTAATGGAATGGAGCACTCCTGATCAGTTCCGCTGTTGTCCTTTAATTATATCACAGGACCTCCCTCAGTCCTTAATCTGTGATCACCACATTGTTACTTAGTATGTAATCTAAAATTTTTAAGTAAGATTACCTAATAACAGAATCATATATTTAGGATTCTTTAGCTTCTACGAAACATTGTACTGTCAAAATATTATATGAACAATTGTTTTAATTAGATGAAAAATGTAAAGAGTAGAGAATTTCAGACTCATGCAAATGACAGTTGTGTTCAAAATAATAGCTTTAAGTAAAATTGCTATGACACACTCTATTAGTTTGTTAAGGCCACTAGAGCAAAGTAGCATAGACTAGGTAGCTTTGACAATAGAAAATTTCTCATAGATTTAGAGCTAGAAGTCCAAGATCAAGGTGTTGGCAGATTTGGATTCTTCTGAGACTTCTCTCCTTGGCTTGCAAATGGCATGGTCCTTATATGGTTTTTCCTCGGGGGGTTCACATACCCCACTGTTTTTTGTGGGTGCTTAAATTTCCTCTTATAAAGACACTAATCATATTGGTTTAGGCCAACCCTAATGGCCTCATGTTACCTTAATTCCCTCCATAATGGCCTGTCTTCAAATAGTCACATCACTGATGATAAACTCATGATCTGGATATTCTCCTTAACACCGTGGTGGTAAGGGAAGATATACGCTAAGTGACTCTTTTGGAATGGAGGGTGAGCCACCATTTTCATTTTCTTGCATTATTTTTCAATCATTAAGAGTTGGGTTAGGAAATTATAAATGTATCTGCAACAAGCAGTTTGTGCAATTTTCCTCTTGACTGGGGCTGTCCTCTTACTTAGTTCCTGATCATCATTGCAAAGTTATCTTCTCAATTGTCCCTCTTCTCTAAATCTATTACATCTGGAGTTGGGAGGGGGGCTTATCTTTCACTGATTAAAAATAATATATCCTGTAAGGGGAGACAAATGTTGGCAATATAGTAAATTAAAAGTTTTCTATCCAGATATTACTGATTCAATGTATATCTGATCCGTTGTATTTCTTAAACCAAATCATTGCTGATATGTGAATGCTGAACATTAGCATGACTTGTACTTCTCTTTTATAAGCTAAAGGGAGGGGGGTTAGACAATATTCTGCCTGGGAAAATTCGCAATACACTTGCTTGTTCATTTCTGCACAGCCTTAGGGGTAGACAATCACAAATAGGACCTAGAGGAATATCCTCCAAAACAGTTGAGAGAAAGTAAAGGCTTATGGGAGTTTGTGTTCTTATTTGTAGGTACTCAAAAATATTAGATTCAAAATGAGTAAATCAATAATATTTAGAAATTTTAAATTAAATCATGAGTATTGTCCTATGCTTGGTTACGTAAAAATCACTTGAAATACAGAATTATTTATTCAAGTAAAAATCACTTGAAATACTGAGCACCTGGGTGGCTCAGTGAGCTAAGCATCTTGCCTTCAGCTCAGGTCAAGATTCCGGGGTCTTGGAATCGAGCCCCATGTCAGGCTCCCTGCTCAGTGGGAAGTATGCTTCTCCCTCTCCCTCTTCTACTCACCCTGCTTATGCATGTGTGTTCTCTCTCTCCCTTTCAAATAAAATATTAAAAAAAAATACAGATTTACTTAATATTCTAGCAGTCTGAATTCTAGAAATTAAACATATTTGTTGAAGCACATGGAATCAATTTTAACATTCTGTATACGCTGTATATAACCTTTTGGCTACCTTTTACCAAAAATGGAAAAATGGTTTATTTTGTCTTCCTTGCTTCCAGTTGTGGCCTACCAAAGATGTTTTTGCTTTCTCCTCTAACCAGTTATATTCAGTAACGTATTTGCTCTAGTTTACTCTCTGGAAGTAAAGGTCACAAGGAATGCTGAGAGTAAGTGACACCAAGTATAAAAATGCCAAAAGTGGACAGAGGTCAAAAGCATCAGGGAAAGCGAATAATCTTCCAAATTTGCCTTGAAAAAGATATTACTAAACTTAATAAATAACTTTTGATGAAGTAAAACAGGTGAGAGCCATGCTGAAAATAGTTCAAGAGTTGGCAGCAAGGAAAGGAATGTGAAAAGCATTTAAAAGAACAGTAAGTGATGCCTGGAGAACATAGTAACTTTAGTATTCATTTCCAGAGAATGGAGTAATTCATAGATGCTCTTGTATAGAACTCAGACAATTTGAGATCAAAGAAAACTGCAAACAGCTTAGATGTTAATGGAGTTTCAAGAGGATCATAAAATAATTTATAAGAATTTTATATATATTTTGTAGACAAAGACATCTATGGCACAAAAATTCATTAAATTTTCTCTAAACAAGAAATGACTATATAATAAGAGGCAGTGTAGGAGAGTAGGCTTTTTAGAGAACACATATTTTAGAGCTTCCAATACCAGTCCTGCCCTTTGTCAGCAATGTGATGTTGAGCAACTTGCATAACCTTCCTGTACGTCAGTTTCTTCATTTTAAAATTAAAATTTGTAACTGTAACTTACCTCGTGGAATTGTTATGCATAAAGAAAATAAGACTGCAATATGAAAAATAATGAACTCAATGTCTGCTGCCAATAAAAATACCCAATATGGAAGTTTTTTAAATACTGTTGTTGTTTGTTATTGTCACTGTTACTTTGAATTAATGACAGTAGACATTCCACTCTCTGAGTATAAAGCCACTTACTCAGCACCACATCTCAGGTGGAATGTTACCTATTCAAGGAAAGACTTCTCAGGGATTCCTACTTGCAAAAGCTGTACTTGATTCATAGTTCTTTTATGTTATGTTTATCATATTACATTGTGACTCTTTTTGTCTCTCCACCAGTCTGTTAGATAGAGTTCCTAGAGAACAGGGTATTATTCAGCTTGCACTTATAAAACTTTGTATCATTCCGGGGATATAGTAAAGCACCCAATAAATATTTGTTGAGTTGAATATTGTTCCTTTTTAGAATCACTGATAGTTGGGTTTAGAACATCTATGCTAGTTCCTTTCTATATTGATCACTCATTTATTCCTTTTGATTTACATGTATTTAATTTATATAGTTTGGTTTCATTTATAAATATTAAGGTAAAATTAATAAGTATATTATATTTCATTTAGTCCCATTATATTCTACTTAAAGAAATAGATACTGATAATGGTTGATGACAGCTTAGGTGAATTGGAGGTATAGAAATTTGAAATTGTGAGAAAAATAAATATTTATAAAGCTTCAATTGTGGGGAAGTTTTTAATATAGTTGACTTTTTTTTAAATTTGCGAAGTTTCATAATTTCAAAGCTGTTGATCCCAGTGAGTTTTAAAGTATGTTTAATGCTCTTGTATGGTGGGGCTAATTCAGGTATTTAAATTATCCATTCTCCTTTGTCAGGATTACATTATGCAAGGTCTTCAGGCACTCATCCTTTTCATCTAATATGACCATCCTGAACTGTAATTCCCTTTTGTAACAGTAAGGCTGATTCAGGTGCAGAGAGAATTAACTGGTTGCCAAAAGTTAAATAATGCATACAAATTCAGTATAGATTTTGAAATGACATGGTTAAATGGTATTTAATCTGTAATAATTAAGGAAGGATGCTCTGTAAAATGATACATGAAGTGATATATGAATGTGAAGAACAAGAGATTGAGATTAGCATGGAGAAAATACTAGTCTTGGGGCAATAAAATTAATTGACAGAATGGTTATTTTTAAAATAATTTTTACTAATGTGATAAGAAATTAAAAAGTAAGAAAATAATTTGAATTTTAAAAATAAAATAGAGTTTATATATATTTAGGGAGCTACAAATTTGTAGGTATTTAACTGACAAAATAGCATGAATAATTCTTTTTCAGCCTGACAGCACTGCAAGTGTAAAGTTAATACCCTAAATTCATGAGGTAGTCTGTAAAAGGAAAACATTAAATCTTCTGGGCTCTTTTCCCAGAAAATCAGTGAAGCAAGAACTACACGTATCAGGATAGAGGAAAAAAAGAAAGAAAAAAGATGACAGTAAAACAAAACAAACAAAAAAAAATGGAAAGAAAACTAGATGGTCAGATTTAATGGGATAAGTAGAAAAGCTGTACATTTTATATGCAGTCAAATAAAATTTCCCCTAACTTAGGAAGGACTACACTCAAAGCATAGACCAGAGTTTTCAGTTATGAGAGGAAAATTCAAATACAACTTATTTCATGAAACTGTGAGGAAAGAACTTTATAACTATGCTTTTAAACCTTAAGTTGAGCTGAAATATATTTTGAAAAGTTATGTTCTGGTATAACTGAAATAAATACTCTTATCACCAACTTACTTCCAAATCCATTTGGTAGTCTAAGCATGTGTCTATAACTTACTAAGAGATTGTTCTGAACAAATTAAGGGTAAATCCAATTCCTATTTGGGGCCTACTTATTAAATTATGATGTTCCTTAAAATCCTGATCCTGTCTCTTAGCCCTCCCTTCCTCATGACATGTTTTCCCTAAGTAACCACATTCACTCTTGGTGGCTGTAGCGTGGACTATTTGCTGATGGTTCCTACGTCTCTATCTCCAGCTCAAGTCTCTCTCCAGACCTGTGTGGGTCTGTTCACTTACTGGACATTTTTACCTAAATATTCTTTAAGTTTATAGATATGTACAAACACAATGAATTCATCATTATCTTTGTTCTTCCCTCTCCCATAAGCTAGTTCCTTCTGCTCTGTTTCCTTGGCACTTAATTACATGATTTCTTGACAGTCTCCCATCCCAGGAAATAGAGAACCAACCTCATTTCTTCTTTCTCCTTAATGTCCCACATCCTCAAGGTCATTATGCAGTCTCCCCTCTACTTCAGATATCTCTTTCAGTTATATTTTCTCATGTCTAGCCCATTTGCATCAAAGGACTTTGGATCTTCATCACCTCTCAAGGGAAATACTCTAATAACCTCTTAACTGGTTTTCTAGCTTCTATGTTTTCCATTTTATGCTCCACACTGTTGCCTGAATATAATTATGAGACTTCCTTGCTAAAGAATGTTACTATTTTCCTGTCACACAATGATAAGGGCTAAACTCCTTAGCACATAAACCAAGTCTTAGCCTTAACTTACTATTTTGGAAATCTCCAAATTTCCACCATTTCTTCTTCAATACAATACAATACCCAATACAAATGGTATCTCCTTTGGCGAACTGAGTTACCCATTCTATAGTATATTTGCACTTTTTCTTATTGCTATGGTAGAAATAATTACATTTTGTATAGTAATTGGCTAGCATATGCATGATCCGCTAAAGCCAGAGCTTCTATAAAGTAGGTGTTGTCTTTTACATCTTTGAAATCCTCAGAACTTGACTTAAGAGCCTGGAATACAGGAGATATTTAATAAGTATTCGCTGATGGAATGAATGCATGATGAGTCAGTTGGAAGACAGGAATTACAAGGGTGACCTTCTTGAGTTTTGCAAGAGTTACCACTAGATGTCACTAGCACATTTCCAATAGCAATTTCTGAGGCAAGGAGACCTAACATTTATTAAGCACCTACTATGTGGCAGTCCCTTTCTAATAATTCTGAGAAGTAGGTGTTTTCATTACAAATTTAGCTTGGAAACAGATGCTTAGAATGATGAAAAGAGTATACAGCTAATATTAGGTACAGGTGGGATTAAAATCTATCTTTATTGACAAATTAAGCTATTACTGGGCTAGATACTTCTTAAGACCCTTTAAGTTAAAAGGCAGTGACTTTGCTTCACGAATAAGCTTTTCCTGAATATAAAACAATCATTCAGAAAAATCTTTTTAAATCAAATGTAAAGATACAGGTTTTGAACAGTTACAGGTAGATTTCTAATATATTTCTATTTTTTCCAAGTAGCATTTGAAAATTGAAAAATACTGTATAAAACCTCATTTCTTATTTTAGTTCTATAGGAAGAACAGAAAAAAAATATTATCTGTAATTTGTATCATCCTTATTTAGTTTCCAGAAAAATTCAATGGCCCCTTTTTTATTATCTATATTTTTAAATCTTGCCATCTATGATATTTTAAAATATAGGCCAAAAATCTGTTACAAATTATTTTAGAGTTACATGGTTTTAAATTTTATTAGGTATCACATAGCAAAACACTAGCATTATAAATCCCAATAAATATTTGATTTTCCTCTTGATATACCCAGTAATCGATATTTTCTTCTAAACATTATTACTATGCTAAAGAAAGATGTATGCAACTATATGCATGAGTATGTATGTATTTAAAAGTACAAATTAGGGGGTGTCTGGGTGGCTCAGTCAGTTAAGCATCTGCCTTTGGCTCAGGTCATGATCCTGGAGTCCTGGAATGGAGCCAGTATTGGGCTCCCTGCTCAGCGGGAAGTCTGCTTCTCCCTCTCCCTCTGCCTCTCCCCGTGCACTCTTTCTCACTCACTCACTCTCTCTCTCTCAAATAAATGAATAAAACCTTTTAAAAAATAAATAAAACTACAAATGAGAAAATGTTAATTAACAATATATCTGTTTCTCTTATTTGTAGTAATCTGTTTATGATAGAAGTAACAATTGCAGTTATAGCGAATAATCTTAAAGTTTCTTTTAAACTGGCTAACTTCGTAGAAAACGACAGCATTGAGTAGAAAATAAACTTTTATGGATAAATACCTTTTTAAACATCTCCAAAGAATGCCTTCTGTTTCCATGAACAAAAGCTTCATTCATAATTATATTCCAGTGTTCTTTCTGTTTTGCATAATATTGCAGCTTTCTCATTGATGTGTTAGACTATGTCATTTTGAAGATGAACATTATGATTAACTCTTTCCAATAGTTTTTTGTAGAAGATGTTTTCTGTAGTGAAATTCAGGTAAATTGTTCAAATTTAGAAACTTTGATAGCATAGCCTCATTTCCTCCACAGGCAGTCTAGGTAAGGAAAATATGCTTTAGGATTCTCAGTGAATGTGCCAGTCAGTGTTTAAAAGATAACTTAAATTTCCTTCTTCAAAAAAGATGGAAAGAAGTGAATTATTGAAGTTGTAATCTGCAGTTTTGATAGTCATGTATAAAAGGGGACAGATGTTCTTTTCTGCTAAATCATTCCCATAATACACTTACTCTGTATTCAGAGATGAATATGCTTACTGCCAAGCCTTGGCTGAAGGTTTCAGGGAAACATTGATTAAACTCCATTGGAGAATAAAGTAGAGGAGAAAATTAGTCATTCAGAATGTAGTGTTGTGCCGTTCCACCTTTTCTTAGCCTTTCCCGTCCTACAAACTTTGACTCATGGTAGTAAGCTTAAAATGAACCATTATTTTAAACATATTCTCAATCAAAATTTGTAATATAGTGGCCAATATCAAATCCATGAAAACATCCATTTTTCACTCATATTTATGGAATTTTCATTGCCTCTAACTATATTTTTGAGATGTTAAAAAGAATAAAATAATAGTTAATGAACAAATTCAAAATACAGTTTCTATAATCAAAATAAATGGTTAAGTCAGTTTTTCAAACTGAAGGTAACTCTAGATTGCTGGCTAATAAGTCATTTGAACTGATTATGAATAAATAGAAAAAAACAACAACTTTATGAATATTTGCTATTACACAGATTACTAGGACTGTCTTCAAAGTTTGTAGAGATACATAAATTAATAGTTAATTGGTATATGGTAGGTGGGTGGATGAATAGATGTGTTCATACATGGGGCATATTGTGTAATTTACATTTGTAAATATGTGTGTATAGCATATTTTTTTTAAGATTTTATTTATTTGACAGAGAGAGAGACACAGCGAGAGAGGGAACACAAGCAGGGGGAGTGGGAGAGGGAGAAGCAGGCTTCCCGCCGTGCAGGGAGCCCGATGTGGGGCTCGATCCCAGGACCCTAGGATCGTGACCTGAGCCGAAGGCAGACGCTTAACGACTGAGCCACCCAGGCGCTCCTGTATAGCATATTTTTAAAAAATTTCTAGTTAGTATATGATGAAAAAATTAGTTAAGAGGATATGTTAGGGACTGGGAAAATTTAGAAAAGTAGAGAGTTTCCAAACTTAATAATGTTTTAAATTTTCTGGTTTCACCTCCATAATTTCAAAGATTTTAAATAAAACTGACTTGTACAAGTGAACTTACATGATGACTAAAGCAATTTAAATATGGCCTTAATATAAGGCATATTAATTATAAGAAATATATTGAAATGGGGAAGGTATTTACCTGATTTAATAACTATTTGCATCATAATGACTTGCGTATAATATTCAGGGTTCAATGGCAATACCAGTTTTCATCCTTTAATTCAGGATTTACTAAATTCTTGTTATAATCAAAGAACTCTAAGTTAAATAAATTTTGAACATGATACTTTATTACAGTGAAGTACGGTTGAAGCAAAATTTGGCTTTGGCTTGGAGGTAATTGCATGAGGCATAGATTTCAGAAGAGACAGAGTTCCTCTATGTGATTATCTACTTATTCTTAGGTCGAAACATGGTGATGATGAAAATTGAAAGACAGTGAGGGCAGGGTTAATATGAAAAATGATTTGACACATCTTAGAAACAAATTCAGTGTTATTTGAAAGGAAGAAACAAAGGTGATTTCATGGTTTTAGGTCGGTCTAACAGGGCCAACCAACTATGTGGCAAATGTAAGGAAGCTCAGAGGAAAGCTAAACTATGGGATGATAGTTTAGTTTTAAAATTTATTTATTTATTTATTTTTAAGATAAAGTGAGTATACTCACTGCTTAGTTAATGAGAGGAATCTGTCAGGAGACAGAATAATTTGGGGGACAATGCTAGATGTCATCTCTCTCTGTGGATAGTTGAATCCAGGAGGGAAATTGAGATCTTCCAGGTGTAGAGAAAAATAACCAGATCATCCAAGTTGATTAGGGAGAGAAATCTGAGATAGAGATGAAAAATAACAATCAAAAACAAACAAACAAATATCAGGATGGTGTAGTGATCAGGGGTAAAGTTTGAGGAGGAAAGAATGAGTACCTCAGAAACATCTGCTTGCTTTTTTGTATTCTAAATAGATAAATCTCTCTGCCCCTCCTTCTCTTCCCACATATTCTGACTTGGGCCATTCAGAAATGGGTGTTTTATAATAAAAGTGTTGATGTTGTGATTTGAATATTTGGGCCTTTTAAACTAAATTCTGCATATGTAGTATATAAAGTGTTTACTAACATCTTTTGTCCTCCTGTGGAGATTTAAACGTCTTTCCTTACCTCCACCCTCCCCCCACCCTGGAGATTTATATTATCATTGAGCTCAGTAATGCAAATTATTACTTGAACCTTTTTCCCGCTATTACCAATTTGATGATTGGTTTCATGATAGCAAAATAATAATGAAAAATGATTTATTTTGGGCGCCTGGGTGGCTCAGTTGGTTAAGCGACTGCCTTCGGCTCAGGTCATGATCCCGGAGTCCTGAGATCGAGTCCCGCATCGGGCTCCCGGCTCAGCGGGGAGCCTGCTTCTCCCTCTGACCCTCTCCCTTCTCATGCTGTTTCTCTCTTGCTCACTCTCTAATAAATAAATAAAATCTTAAAAAAAAAGAAAGAAAAATGATTTATTTTTGTTTCTAGTCCACATTCCTGAATATTAATAACATTATTAATATAGATCAAAGATTTGTCAATGTTCTGACACTTCCAACAAAGTCTACTATTAAGAATCCATCTGCTGTGTCAGCTGAAGAAGTTGTTAGCTAAGAGAAAAGTGTTCCATATTTTCTCCTTTTTATAGTAGAAGGGTATGGCTATTAATTAGTTTTATCATTTAATGATAGGTGACACAGCATATGAATAAACTGAAGATATTTCATGTGGGTTATGTGCTAACTCTACATTAATTGAGTGATAATTTCTTTCCCTCATTTTCAGAATATACATTATTAATTTTAGTATCTAATCATAAATAATGGATTTTGAGCCAAAGTATATTTACTCATTTATTCAACTTTTAGGTAAATTTATACCAAGATTTTTAAAATACAATCTTTAAAAAGGAAAGTTGTTTGTTTGTTTTAAGATTTTATTTATTTATTTGAGAGAGAGAGATAGCGAGAGAGAGCACACGCAAGAGGGTGGGGGTGGAGAGGGATGCAGAGCTAGATCCCAGGACTCTGGGATCATGACCTGAACCGAAGGCAGACGGCTTAACTGACTGAGCCACCTAGGCACCCCGAAAGTTTTTTTTTTAGTAGTTAATTAATGCTAACAATATAGTTACTTTTAATTATTGAGAAAATTTTAGCTATAGTATCTATTTGCTTTTTCATAGTTTCTTCCCCAAAGCTATCACTTATGTTAGATATTTTTAAGAATTTTAACTTTCTGGGCAAAAATAAAGTCTCTCAAAAAAGAAACTATGTGCAGTTCACTTTTAGGTCACAAAACTAACATCTAGAGGAGATCAAAGTAACTGAATGAGTAACCAAAGTCTTTTTTTTCCCCCACATTTTGCACTCGGAAGGGTAACATAACCCACAAGTGTTTTATTTTCTCTTACACTCTTTTAGGATAGAATGTAGACTTGTTACATACATTATATTTATATTGTATCTGGTAAAAGCAGATATATTTGAAATGTGAAATGTTTCCAAACTTACTTTTAGTTAAAGCTAAAATACATGTATAATTTTTTCTGATTGATATTTATTTAAAGCTATAATAAAAATAAAACTCTTTACTTTTATTCTTAGCCTTTTATAATCTCTTGTATCCCTGTTTTTTTTTTTTTTTTTTTAAAGATTTTATTTATTTATTTGACAGAGAGACAGAGACACAGCGAGAGAGGGAACACAAGCAGGGGGAGTGGGAGAGGGAGAAGCAGGCTCCCCGCAGAGCAGGGAGCCCGATGTGGGACTCGATCCCAGGACCCTGGGATCATGACCTGAGCCGAAGGCAGTCGCTCAACCAACTGAGCCACCCAGGCGCCCTTGTATCCCTGTTTTTTTTGGTCACTCATTTAAATATGGAGTATTCGGGCGCCTGGGTGGCTCAGTTGGTTGAGCGACTGCCTTCAGCTCAGGTCATGATCCTGGAGTCCCAGGATCGAGTCCCACATCGGGCTCCCTGCTCAGCAGGGAGTCTGCTTCTCCCTCTGACCCTCCCCCCTCTCATGTGCTCTCTCTCTCTCATTCTGTCTCTCAAATAAATAAATAAAATCTTAAATAAATAAATAAATAAATAAATAAATAAATATGGAGTATTCTTTTTCTCAAAACTATTGGAGAATCTTATCTGGAAAATAATTAAGATTATGCCACCTAAAATAATTACTATTTGATTTGTTTTGATACCCACAAATAGATCATTTATTTCATCATGATTCACCATATGTATAATATTATTACTCCAAATCATTTTATGTGTAAAAAGTCATTTTAGGCAGAAGATTTTCTCTAATTTCAGAAAGAATGAAGAAAAAATTACTTGTGTGGTTTGTTTCTCTCCACAAATTTTTGATGTTATTTGTAACATTTTTAAAACATCCCATTTTAGTATTTGGAGTGGAATTTGGATTCTGAGGGACTAATCCTGATTCAGGAATATATGCATGTTTTAAAACTTGTTATAACAAATGAGTTCTAATTGGTTAAAATTTGGATTCAAAAGTCAAAAGTGAATACTAATGGATCCCTGGAGACTGAGTCTCAACCTGATTTCTGTCAACTTTACAGACTTATAGTTACAGAAAATTGTTGACTGAATTTTAGATAATTGACTATGGACACTCATTTGTTGAGCTTAATGGTCAACATTTCTTTGAAGGTAGATAATTTGTTACTAGTGTATATTTCAGGAATTTAATTTTTTTTTTCAGACACTTCCACATATTTTGCTGCTCAGTAATGTACAACAATATGCAAATGTCAACCATATTTTCTCTTATTTAAAGATGATTCTCAAAAGATTCCTATTTTTAAAATGACACAAGCAAAACTAGAAGGAGAAACCATATCAAATATAATCTGGAGCAAGTGATAAACATGACCCATCACTGTGTAAATATGAATTATATTCCTTTGGGAGAGTTTTTTGCTCTTATTCCAAAGAGATAACCATACCTTTAACTCATTACCAGGAAGGTCAAAGACAAATAATATTTTTTCTCTGTGTCAGACCCTGACTTAGCATATATATTAGGAAAAAGAGCATATATAAAAGGATTAAGATCTGACCACATTATCCTTCTCCCCAAGGGGCACATACTCACCAAATACAGGCCTGATCTGGACATGTGAGAAAATTTTAACTTGAAGGAAGACTGTAGTATCCATTACCATCTTAGAACGGACAATTTTAATATTTAAAAAAAAAACTAAATGTGAGCAGAAAAGGAGACAAACCACAAGAGACTCTTAATCTCAGGAAACAAATTGAGGGTTGCTGGAGTAGAGGGGGGTAGGAGGGATAGGGTGGGTGGGTGATGGACATTGGGGAGGGTATGTGCTATGGTGAGTGCTGTGAATTGTGTAAGACTGATGAATCACAGACCTGTACCTCTGAAACAAATAATGCATTATGTTAATTATAAATAATAAATAAATACATAAATACATAAGAGCAGAAAATTCTTGAGACCTGGCTAAACTCTCATACAGGGCAGGCAGCTTCTCCACTGAATTAATATTAGCAGAAGAGTGGGATCAAATTATAGCTGGGCCTTTATTATGATATAATTATGCTATATTAAATGCTATCTTTTTAGTAAAAGCAAGTATATTTTATTTTAGCTATTTTACTATATCTATGCCAGTGAATACATCCATGCATCTTATGAACAAATTGATTTTCTTTCAAATAGCATAGTTTTCATTAAATATTTCATTTTGCCTCATTACTCACTTTGCAGTTTGATTAGATTCATTACAGCACTGCTACTTAAAATATTTTTCATTCAAAGAATTGCTCATGATAAAAAATACAAAAGAAATCAGTAAAATATTTACCAAAATACTTTAATTCTTTGTTGTAATCTAAATGCCTTTCTAGGAATCAGAACTGTGACAGAAATGAGTGTAATTTTACTAATAAATGTAGGAACTTATTTAATATGAGATATTAATCTTTGTATTGCAGTGATTAAGACATTTAAATGTCTCATGTTATAGTATAAAGGCAGGAAGCCTAGAGTCTTACCCAAAGTCTGCACAAACTAGGCACCCGCTCAATACTTCTTAATTTTGTCAGTCTTGACTTTGACCCTGGGCAACCTGCTTAATCTCTCAGTGACTCATTTTTCTTATCACTAAATGCATTTGTGTGATATTCTTTCTTTCAGAATAACTATATAGTGTCCCTAGTTCTATTCCTTTGCAATAGCTTTTGTATTAGTTGAAGGGAGTTAAAATTCAGGTGTTTAATTTTATCACTGTACAGTTTACAAAAGAATACCTTAGAATTTGCTGTATATAACAGAAAGATTTATGTATTTATGAAATTAAAGTCAGTGTTTTGGAGCTAACGTTGATATAGTGTCAACCTAATTTAATTAAACCCAGAACTAGTGTGCTGGCTTTTGTTTACCTAATTATATGCCATTATAAAGAGTTCATATTCACTGTGAACAGAACACACTGGCAGATTAAGTGCAATAACAGAACTGCTTTGTATGATGGTGTCCATCTGTTCCATGACTACTGTGAATTTCATTCCTGGAATATTTTACTAAAATATAATATTTATATTATGCTAAAGTAAAGTTAATGCATCTTTTTTTTCCTGATGCACACATTGTATACTAATTGTTAATGCATTTTCCCTTTCTAAATGTTATTAAACTGTAATAGAATATTACTGCCTTCAAAAAATTCAGATATTGTCCTTAATCCTCATCAGAAGAGACATACATCTATGCAACTGAAAATACAATATAAATATAACAGTATAAGAAAACCTCCAGTGTTTATTTTAAAAACTGTCTGGCTTAAAAAAATGATGCATATTTTTCCTGTGAGACTCGTTCTACTGAACTGAATATATCATTTCTCATACCTACATGTTTTTACTCATGCAACTATTATTCTGCCCAAAATGCAGTCCATTTGTCCTTTTCACCTCATCAACATTTCCCTACAGGCTAACTCTGAGGAATGCTTTCAGGTTGATGCAAGCACCACCATCTTCCTTATCTCACTCCTATCGACTTAACTGCTGTTCAACTGTTCTCTTACTCTACTATACTCTTGTCTCAATCATGGCACATACCAAAATATATAAAAATACCTGATTTAGCTCATTGTCTTTTCATAATTTGATAAACTCTTTCAATTCAGGACCTGTGTCTTATTCATTTTTATATCCTAGCACCTGGAACAATCTTTGCCATAGAAGTAGATACTCATTTAATGTATATGAAAGGATGAACAAATAAGCCAACATAGATTTTCATGGTTGTTTACCTTGACTCAGTAGCCAGATTTGGGAAATGTCGCATGAACTTTAGCATCACGAGCTGAGAGTCAAAGTCTTTCCTAGATGGATTTAAATTTTATGATATCAAAATTTGATCTACCTTAAACTTTTTCACTGACTTAACTTGAACAAAAGAACAGCCTTCTTTTATGATTAACCTAATTCTGTTATCCTCCTTTGAACTATCTTTCTCTACATTCTACTTGTTTTAAGGGAAAGCAAGGTTAATATATTTTTAAAACTTCATGGAAAGTAAGTCCTATGTGAATTAAAAGTGCAAATAGAAATATTCAATTTGAGCTAAATTCTCTCTAAAATAAACTTATAATTTTATTTCTTCTATACTTTCAAACTGTTACATGGGATTAAACTTTACTTCTATTTCAAATAATGAATTAGTACATATTTTTGAAATGTACAATTTTATTATAAATTTAAATTGTTTAAATTAGTATAATTTTTAAATAATGCATTGCATCAGGAGTTATGAAATAATTACTACTTATTTTATATAAGCAATACATGCTATTTTAATTTCTATATTATTTGCATGAAACATCATGTGAAATAATGTGTATCTGGGGAAAAATTCTCATTAAAACTAGTTTATATATGGAAGCTTGCTTTGCAATAAAATCTAACATTATTCCTGCTAAAAAAAAATGTATCTTGGCAATTTTATTATTAGTGTTATAAATATTACATATCAGGAGTTCCTATAGTAAAAAGTATTACTTATGTAGCATTACAGATCCATACATACCCTGCATTGAAAATATGTAGTATATGAAAATTCATATTTGTATAGCAAATTAAGAAGTATCTGCTTAACAAGAGGATTTTTTGCTTTAGAATCTATTTCCTACCTAACTAGCTTCCCTAGTGCCTATAAATTTAAGAAAAATGTCTTAAACAAAAATTTCAGAAATTCATCTGTTACATCATACAGATGTATGGTTAAACATAGCTTAGGGGATTCATCCAGAATGGATCTATTTTATAGTTATGAATTAGAAAAAGGGAATGTATTTTAATGTATTTTAAGTTATAACCTAGAGAAATGAGAACTTTTGCACATAATTGTAAAATTAAACTGCATACATAGATTTTTTTAGTCTACTTAACCAGACATGAGAATTAGCTCTTTTTATTTTATTTTATTTTATTTTTTAAAATTTTTATTTAAATTCAATTTAGTTAACATATACTATATTATTAGTTTCGGGGGGAGAATTAGCTCTTTTTATTTATTTATTTTTTTTTATTTATTTATTTGAGAGAGAGAGTGAGAGGGAGAAAGAGCACAAGAGGGGGGAGCGGGAGAGGGAGAAGCAGACTCCCTGCTGAGCAGGTAGCCCGATGCGGGACTCGATCCCAGGACTCCAGGATCATGACCTGAGCCAAAGGCAGTCGCTTAACCAACTGAGCCACCCAGGCGCCCGAATTAGCTCTTTTTAAAACATATTTTAATTTCAGAGATCCAATAAGTCACAAGAGGCCTAACGAAAGTCTGAATTTAAGCCTTCTCCTTTCAAAAAAAATCTTCTCCTTTCAAAAAAAAAATTGCTTTCATGTAAATTTTAGATAGTAAATAGACTGTGAAGGTATATTCCAATATTAGACACTTGATATCTACCTATTTGTTTTGATCATGGAGGAAAAAATTTATGGATAAATTAGAGTGAGATCTCTGGCTGTTTTTCTATCTGAAAATAAAATTTCCATACATAATGTCTTAAAACTACTTTTTTCTAATAAGAAAAGCAATGCAAGTTTATCATCATGAGTTTAGGAAGTACATGTAAACAAAAGGAATAAAATAAATATATCTGTAAACTTCATCCAAAAATGCCTCTGTTAACCCTCCAACAAGTAGCAGACTACTTTCTATTTTACTTCTTTACTTATACAAGAAAATTTAGAAGATGAAATATACCAAAAGCCCCAAAACACATTAATGATTTAATCACTGTCCACATTTCAGTGTTTTTAATTCTGACTATTTTCCTATTTTTCTATTAGTCTATTTTTGTATTAGGGCCCCAAAATATTTGTATTTTTATATTTTACAAGGATAAGAATTCCTAAACATATGTCAGTTTCCACATTAAATTAGCAAAAATATTTTAGTAGCTATTACCAAGAAATATCTTAGACAATTATAGGAGAAAAATAGGAAAAGTTTGCAAGCATGAGATTACAAAGCTGTAGGGTAAACTGGAATATATGCCACTTTATTTATTAGGAGATAGTCATATTGTGGAATGACACGGTATTTTTAAAGTTATTTCACATATTGAGTTATAGACTAGACAAGGTGAGAATGGACATTTTCATATGAATTTTCTTGAAGAATGGCTGAAACAATTGAGATTAAAACAACTATTCTGTCACAAGTTTGGGATTATCAGATATGCTATACCTATTTACAAACTATGTAACACTATGTACTTCACAGCAAAGTATGTGACACCAATATGAATGCTTGTAAAGTAAAAAATAAATCTGATATTGAAGATATAGTGCCTGTATACAAAAACTTGAAGTGGACAAAATAGGTTTTTCAGGATATATTTTTGTTGTCACTCAGGAGGAAAATAGAGTCAGGAAAGCAAGAATGTCTAGGAAAATGCCTTACAACAAAGACATTTATCCTCAGTTTGGAAAGAGCTCTTTGTAATTGACTTAGTCCTTGCTCTGCCATCATCCCCCTGACAGCAACAAGTTGAACCGTGTGACATCTCATATAAAGTACAATCAGAGGGATGTGGTTGCCCAAAAAGCTACAGTGGTTTCAAATCAGAATCTGCAAGTAATCCACAAATCCCTATGATTTCACTCTGAAATTACCAAGGGCACTTTATGGATAATATAAATAAGTCCAGGTAATATAGGAGATAGAATTGAGAAATCCTGAAAAATATGAATTTAATAATCATTTCTATTCGAGTCTCTGCTTCTCCTATTTCAAAACAGGTTCCTGTAACCATCCTGACCATGTGCCAAATAATCGGCCTCCCCTCGTTTGTCATTCTGCTGCAGGTGCATTTCCTCAGAAAGGCCATGAGCTTAAGCATTATCATTCACACAGAGATCAATTTCTTTTGACAGCAAAGTGTTGCAGGCACAAATTTGCATTTGCAGTCTGGTAATTTTTAAAAATTCTACAAATTGGAGATTTTGAGTGCCCTTGCTACTTCTTTTACTACCTTTTATACTTATTGCTCCTAAAACAAAAAAAAAAAACCTCTGCTCATGTCTTTTATTAGGCGTTATATAGTTGAATTTATTTTGTAAAATTTTTTTGAAGTTAATAAAAATATTCCCCAACTTAAGGTAGTTCTGCCTCATGAATGATGACCAAGGATGTACTTGACTGGTCATGGTTAATCAAAGAATTAGACAAATTTATATTGTTCATTCAAGCAAATAGTTACTGCATATCTACTAGGTATAAGGTATTGTTATAGATGCAAAAGAATATACATGTGCCTCAGATGTCAACAATCATATTGCTTTTGGGCACACATAAGGTCACATTAACATAAATGCTCAAATTTCCCAGTAGGAATTTAACACTCCCATACCCTTAGCCCTTCTGAAAAGTGCCCCAATAAAATATTTTTGGCAGGCCCCAGGAGTCTAAGTGTCCAACCATGTGTCCAATCCTGCTGTTTCTGTTACTGTTCTCCCACCTAAAGTCATGGGCCTTTCCTATGTCTGTCATCCGGGCTATGCTGCAAGAATGGTGTTCAGTGTCATCTTCCGCTTAAATCTGCTTTGACCCAGTCCCACACATTTCACCTAGATCACTTCCTTCAATTTCTGCCTCCCTAACCTTTCCCCCTACAGCATCAACAAAAACAAACACAAACCAACCAAATTCATTTCATCTTTTTATAATCCTTAGTGGTTCCTTTATTTCATTAGGCTATTATATTCAATTCTATTCTCTCTTTCAAGATAAAAAAATATCTGTACATTTTACAAAGATAAATAGATGTAAACTTCAATATTTCATTTGTCACTGCCTGAATTTTCCTTAGACTTAACTGAAGCCCCTCCCACTAAACAAAAAGAATTTATACTTTAGACCATGTTAGTGGTCTAACTGGCAGAGTTACTAGATGCAAGCATGATGTGATTTTTTTTTAAGATTTTTATTTATTTATTTATTTGAGAGAGAGAATGAGAGAGAGAGAGAGCATGAGAGGGGGGAGGGTCAATGGGAGAAGCAGACTCTGCCGAGCAGGGAGCCTGATGCGGGACTCGATCCCGGGACTCCAGGATCATGACCTGAGCCGAAGGCAGTCGCTTAACCAACTGAGCCACCCAGGCGCCCGCATGATGTGATTCTTAAAGTAAACATAAGTAACTTGCTTTGGAGATTAAAAACAAAAGTAAGCAGCAAACGTTTAGTTCTAATCCTAAGGGTCAAATAAGATTTGGCATTGGAGATAGTATGGAAATTGAGGATGGAAGAATGAGTCAGATTTTAGGTTAATTTGGAGAGGGGAAAGTGGAGTGGCAAGCATTGTTCACTCACAGTACAAGGCACACAAAGAAGTAAAAGTGCCTATAGCTCCAAATTTCTAAATGTTCCCTGAATGGCAGGCTAAGGGGAAAACAGTCACGTGTAGATAGAGTTACAGTAGTGCCAGATTGTGATAATTTAAGATGCTTTGAATTCTATACCAAACATTGTGAATTTTCTCAGATGGGTAATTAGAGATATCATCAGGAATTCTGAATAGAATGAAGTATTTATGCTTCAAGTAATAGAGGAAGGCCTGACTAAAAGAAGAAATAGGACATTTATTAACTCACATAACAAGAAGTTGTAGAGACAAAGTGGATTCAGGGTAATGAATTCAATCATTCAGTGAAAGCATGACTTCAACTCCACTTCTTTGCAATTCTTTCCCCTCATTATTTCAGTGTGGCTGAATTAATTTCAAGCATCACATTCTCAAATCCACAGTGTCCACAGGTAAATGTTAAAGCTTTTATTTATTTTCAGGTTTTTTGGTAAAGACTTTGCCTAGAAATTTTACCCATTAGATTTCTTCTGTGTTGATAGCCAAAATCCTTCCATAAGCCTCTTTAGAAAATGATCACCAATTATGTGAATGGAATTACCAATTCTGAGGTGAAATATGATTCCCAGATTCCTCAAAATATGAGATACCCAATATTGGAACAAAATCAGGGTTGTATTAGCAAGGAAGAAATTGGAAAAACGATAGATAACTAAGTATGACAAGGAAATAAAAAGATGAAATTCTGCATTTTAGACACCTAACTATGGAAGTAGAGTTTGGGATAAGAGGGTGTAAAGACAAGAAGCAAGAAATCACAAGAGTTTAACGCAATAATGATGTAAGAGATAATGGAAATTTAAACTAAGGCATTAAGCCAAAATAAAATTGAGCAGAGAGATTGGTTAAAGAATTTCATCAAGATAAAAAGCTTTTGCACAGCAAAGGAAACAGTTGACAAAACTAAAAGACAACCTACAGAATGGGAGAATATACTTGCAAATGTCTTATCAGATAAAGGGCAATATCCAAAATCTGTAAAGAACCTATCAAACTCAACACCCAAAAACCAAATAATCCAGCCAAGAAATAGGCAGAAGACATGAACAGACATTTCTCCAAAGAAGACATCCAAATGGCCAACAGACACATGAAAAAATGCTAAACATCGTTTGGCATCAGGGAAATACAAATTAAAACCACAATGGGATACCACCTCACACCAGTCAGAATGGCTAAAATTAACAAGTCAGGAAATGACAGATGTTGGCGAGGATGCGGAGAAAGGGGAACCCTCTTACACTGTTGGTGGGAATGCAAGCTGGTGCAGCCACTTTGGAAAACAGTATGGAGGTTCCTGAAAAACTTAAAAATAGAACTACCCTATGACCCAGCAATTGCACCACTAGGTATTTATCCAAGGGATACAAACATAGTGATTTAAAGGAGCACCTGCACCCCAATGTTTATAGCAGCAATGTCCACAGTAGCCAAACTATGGAAAGAGCCCAGATGTCTATCGACAGATGAATGGATAAAGAAGATGTGGTATATATATACAATGGAATATTACTCAGCAATAAAAAAAAAAATGAACTCTTGCCATTTGCAATGATGTGGATAGAACTAGAGAGTATTATGCTAAGCAAAATAAGTCAATCAGAGGAAGACAATTATCATATGATCTCACAGATATGTGGAATTTAAGAAATAAAACAGAAAATCATAGGGGAAGAGAAGAAAAAATAAAACAAGAGGAAATCAGAGAGGGAGATAAACCATAAGAGACTCTTAATCTTAGGAAACAAACTGAGGGTTGCTGGAGGGGAGGGAGGTGGGGGATGGGGTAAGTGGGTGATAGACATTAAGAAGGGCATGTGTTGTAATGAACACTGGATATTATATAAGACTGATGAATCACTGACTTCTACCTCTGAAACCAATAATACATTATATATTAATTAATTGAATTTAAATTTAAAAAGGAAAAAAAAAGCTAGTAGGGCTTGGGACATGACAGGAGGTTGCCAACCTGATAGGACTGGTGGCTGTACTGGCGGCCACCAAGATATGAGAGTAGACCCAGTGGAACCAGATAGAATACCATGAATTTGTATGTGATAAGTTCTGTGAAGTCAACTTGCTGACAGAATGTAACAATCTTAAGAATAGGATATGCATCCCAAATGCCAAATCTGACTGACTAGGATGGGTCCATAGTACTGCTAAGGTTTCCAAGGCTGAGTCAACAGAAATGAGTGCTAGGATCAATTAACAATGTCTGTCATGGGTATGGAGAAGGGAAATGACAACATGTATGCCAAAGATCTGTAACCTCATTATCCCAAGATTAAAAACAAAGAACTGGGGGCGCCTGGGTGGCTCAGTCGTTAAGCGTCTGCCTTCGGCTCAGGTCATGATGCCAGGGTCCTGGGATCGAGCCCCGCATCGGGCTCCCTGCTCCGCGGGAAGCCTGCTTCTCCCTCTCCCACTCCCCCTGCTTGTGTTCCCTCTCTCGCTGTGTCTCTGTCAAATAAATAAATAAAATCTTTAAAAAAAAAAAAACCCACAAAGAACTGTGTTTCATAACATAAAAAAAAGAAAAGAAAAAAAGAAAAGGAGGGCCCTTGAAGTAATGAGCACTGTGTATAATATGCAACTGATGAATCACTAAACTCTATCTCTGAAACTAATTTAAAAAAAAAAAAAAGAATTTCAAATGAAATACAGACATCACCAATGGTTTCTTCTATGTGAAGTGTGAGGGAAAGACAAAAGATAACTCCAGGGTTGAAAATGGAAATTTAGGGGGGCACCTGGGTGGCTCAGTCGGTTGAGTGTCTGCCTTCCGCTCAGGTCATGATCCTGGGGTTCTGGGATTGAGTCCCACATTGGGCTCCCTGCTCGGCGGGGAGTCTGCTTCTCCGTCTGACCCTCCCCTCTCTGGTGCTTTTTCTCTCTCTCTCTCTCTCTCAAATAAATAAATGCAATCTTTAAAAAAAAAAAGAAAATGGAAATTTAGGGATAACTGAGCCGATAAAGAAAACTAGAGTAGAATAGGGAGAAATGGTTACTATTCACATAGTAATGTGCTGATCTTTACTTTGAGAAAATGAATGATGAGTCCATTCCTTTCCATTTATGTGGAGAAATACAGCTAGAGTATGTACTAATCAAGAATTTTTAAGTTCTGGACATTAAGTTTTCCCTTAGAAGTTAATTTACCCTTCAAATTCAATTCAAGAAACATTTTATAAATCATATATATTTTTTATTATGTTCAGTTAGCCACCATATAGTACATCATTAGTTTTTGATGTAGTATTCAGTGATTCAATAGTTGCGTATAACACCTAGTGCTCATCACAACAAATGCCCTCCTTGATACCCATCACCTGGCTACCCCATCCCCCCCCCCCCCCCCCCCTGAAACCCCCAGTTTATTTCCCAGAGTCCATAGTCTTTCATGGTTTGTCTCCCTCTCTGATTTCTTCCCCCTTCAGTTTTCCCTCCCTTCCTCTATGGTCTTCTGTGCTATTCCTTATGTTCCACATATGAATGAAACCATATGATAATTGTCTTTCTATTTTAATAAATGTTACTGACCATATAAATAGAGCTCTGACTCTTCTCAGGTATATAGTTTCAACATATACTTTTGAATACATATTATTTACAAAAAAAAGCTAATATGCTAGCAGTACCAAAAAAAAAAAAGAGAGAGAGAGAGAATGTAATTATGTCTGTGATATTTAAATTCAATTTCAATTGATTAAAAAAATTATCAGACCCTATGTCAGTAGATTTGGAAAAAAATGTTTTATAAAGAACAAACTCCAAATGGCTTATTTCTACTTACTATTTTTAGTATATATATATTAATATTCAACAAAGAATTACTGTTTCAATCAAGCCTTTATGAGTATAATTAATGAACATTCCTGGTATTGTCCAACTTGAACTTATAATGCTCCCCAACCTACACCCAAATTTCATCATATTCCACACTATGCAACAAGGAAATTGTTTTATGCTTGAAAAGGTCTTTGTCAGTTTTAAAGATTTATTATGGTGATTTGCTTTTCTCCCCTTCTTGGTCCTCATGGTCATTTCTCTTTCTCTCTTTTCTTTCCCATCTTTACATTCTAATGTATTTTATATAAATACATTTTTAATATATGTGATGCTATCAACAAAATAAATTTTATATGTTTAATAATCTCAATCCATACATCTCTGATTCTTTGAAAGGCTTGCTTTGTATATGACGGAATAGCTGGTCAGAAAAACCTTTATTGTAAGAGGAGCAATTACTGTCCCACTATTGGAAAGGAAATAACCAATTGTCTTTTATAAATTGCTAATGTTAATAATAACTAAATATCTGAAGATATTTAATCTTATTTAATCTTATCTGAACATAAAACAAAGTTTGAGAAATTAAATTGCTCTCTCTTTTTTTTTCTTTTTTAGTTAGGCGTACCATTTAGGTTAAAACATTTTATGTACCTATTGTTTTTCTCCATTGCTCTATCTAAAACTTTGAAGTATCATAAAAAGACTTATAGACATTCACATTCTATATTTATAAAAGGAATAAAAACAAAAAAAAAGGATAAAAGCACATGATTCTTTTTGGTCTGTATATGTATGTATATATATTAGGGAAAACATAAAAATACAGTTCTTGTGAATCTGTAAAGACACATTCTATATTTATAAAAGGAATAAAAACAAAAAAAAGAATAAAAGCACATGATTCTTTTTGGTCTGTATATGTACGTATATATATTAGGGAAAACATAAAAACACAGTTCTTGTGAACCGAATATTTACACATACAGTTTTAGAGAAAGCAGTGTTATAGGCACACTTATTATTTTTGTTCTGAAAAACAGTGGCATGAATAATGGAATATTATCTAATATGCCACCAATATTCACGTTTTCCCAACTGTCCTCAAAATGTCATTCATAGCTGTTTTTATTTTTTTTATTTTTTCAATAGAGGATCCAATTAAAACTCATGTACTATGTTTAGTTTCCATGGTACTTTAGTCTCCCTTCATCTAGAATGTCCTCCATCCTTTTTTGTGTGTTTTCTAATGTTAGTATTTTTAAAAATTCCAACTCTAATATTGTATATAATACTTCTCAATCTGGCTTTGTCTAATAGTTTCTTCATTGTTTGATTCAGGTTAAATATTTGTGGCAAGAATACTGTGAATACTATCAGAATATAATTTCCTGTCCTTAGGAGTTACGTGTTGAGTTATTTAAGTGTGAAGTGTTAGGGTATATGCAACTACTTTCAGATGGTTTAGCAAAAGAAAAAAATTCTATGTGCATATATGTATATATCTATATCTCTGTATTATCTAGAGATAATGTGAGAAAAAGAATCTGATACAGAGCAAGAGGCAAAGCAAGTGGGACAATTGGTGAATCTAGGTGAAGAGAATACCAATAATGACTGAACTAGCCTTTCAACTTTTCAGTATGTTTGAAACATTTCAAAATAAAAAGCTAGGGAAACAATTGGGGTGAGATTGTGAAAGGCATGTGATATGGAGTTGATACACTAAATTGAGCAGCCATCCAGCCACTTGCTGGCTGTGTGATTTTGGATAAATCATTGAGAGTATCTCAGCTCCTATATCTCCACTTTAAAATGGGGATTAAAATACTGAGTTTATATGTTGTTTTAAAGATTAGAAAAGATAACTGATACCAGAGCTTTACACATACACATTATAGGTAGATATAGAATACCAAGACAACCTAGATTCTTTTCAGACTGCAAGCCCAGTGTATTCTAATATCTTACCGAAAGACCTGGGAAATGAATAAGCAACATATTTATCATTTTGGAAAATGACAGAAGTTTAAATTTGTTTGTTGTTCTATTAGAGAAATGAATTTTGCATAGTTCAACTCACCTTGGTGACTGTAAATAAAATGAAGTTAAAGGGTGAGTAGCATAGAGTTAATTAATTTAAGAAATCAATAAAAAAAAACTCCACACAAACATAAGATGGATAAGGATTCTTACAGTATACAAAAGGTCGTAGAGGGCATTAATGTAAATATGTGAATAATGTGCTGAATCTGAATTAGGAAACCAATGCTGGGATATATAAGTGCTAATATTATAGAAATAGAGAATTCCTTCTAGCTTGAGATTGACTTCACAATTACCCTGAAACTAGAATGAGACCTGAAGAACTGGTTCATTCATTCTATGGGTAAATATGTATGAAGCACATTTTTTTTTTTCTTTCTAAGCCTTCTGTTATTGTTGTAACAGATGACCATTCCTGCCTTCAAAGACCTCACAAGTCAAGCAGAGCAGAGCTATATAGCCAATTACGATAGGTCTTCCTTTGGAGTAACTACTGGATTTGGGTGCTCATTTTGGGGAAGCATCTAACCATTTCTTAGAGTACTGGGAGAGTTTTGTGAAAGTAGTAATATTTAAGTTGAGATAGAACTTTTACTTTAGATGATTTCAAATGTGAAAGGGGAAAGATAAAACTATTCCTGATCTTAAAATATATGACCTGTTAGGGACTTAAGATTCCTTCACTCTTAGTTTTTATAAGTTCTAGGTCAATAAGAAATAAGAAAGTATATACAGAAAATTTTTTCTTTCTAATAAACTTTAGATTTGTACTTCCGTGGGGGTAGAATCCCTGCTGCCTGATTTGGTTGGGGCTTTATATTTGAAACTAATTCACTAGTGTGTTGAAGCTACATATTTTCAAATAGTATTTAAAAGACTGAGGAGTCCTGGATGTTGTTATCTAAGTCAAAGTTTTTTTTTTTTATTCTTCCTCTTCCTTATCTTCTTCTTTCTTTCCTTTTTAAAAAATATTAATTTGTTCCTTTTTCTCTTCTTCCCTTTCCTTCCAGCTCTTTCTTGTCCTTTCCTTTCTCTTTCCTCTCCTTTCCTCCCCTTCCCTTCTTTTGAAGTAAGGTCTGATGAGCAAGGAACCATGAAGATTCAGGGTTAAGAAGTACCATGATCATCGGTGGGCCTAAGGAGTTATTGGGGTGAGAAAGCAACTAATGGAGTCAGAGATTAATTACAGAGGAAATGAGCAGACATGTAAACACACTAAAGATTATGGGCATCAATTTCTCATTGTTAGTGAAGAGGTTTACAAATATGGATATACTGAAGGCAGATTGATATCTGTGGGTTGGATTGAACTTGGAGTCATTGGTGTGAACTTTTGAGTTTTAATATATAGAAAGAAATATAGAGACAGATGTCTTTTGAGAGGTCCAAGAAGCAATGACACCCAGAAGAAATTATTTCACCAAGCATGCAGATCTTAAATACCATTCTCTACTCAAATACATTAGGGCTCTTGGAGTAATGACTGGTTATAGGGATGGGCTGTGAAAGTCCAAGATGAGCCAAGACTATCCTGTTTTACAAGACAGTGTGCAAAAAATGATGGGTTATTGCCCCCCCCCCCCAAAAATGTAGAAGTCAACTTGAAGGATCTTGACTGAGCAAATCTGGTATTAGTATTTAAAATAAATACTAATAATAACAGATTATTACCTATTTTTTTTTTAAAGATTTTATTTATTTATTTGAGAGAGAGAGAATGAGAGACAGAGAGCATGAGAGGGAGGAGGGTCAGAGGGAGAAGCAGACTCCCCGCCGAGCAGGGAGCCCGATGCGGGACTCGATCCCGGGACTCCAGGATCATGACCTGAGCCGAAGGCAGTCGCTCAACCAACTGAGCCACCCAGGCGCCCCCAGATTATTACCTATTAAATAAAATAGAAACCCTTGAGTATCCCTACTGATATAAATGAATAAATATTAAACAAATGGAGGGAAGGGAAAGTTTTAAATGAGTTTACTTGGCTGAGCTATTAGCAGTCTATGAACTTCTTTTTTTTTTTATTATGTTATGTTAATCACCATACATTACATCACTAGTTTTTGATGTAGTGTTCCATGATTCATTGTTTGCGTATTAACACCCAGTGCTCCATTCAGTATGCGCCCTCTTTAATACCCATTACCAGGCTAACCCATCCCCCCACCCACCTCCCCTCTAGAACACTCAGTTTGTTTCTCAGAGTCCATAGTCTCTCATGGTTCATCTCCTCCTCCGATTCCCCCCCTTCATTTTTCCCTTCCTGCTCTCTTCTTCTTCTTCTTCTTTTTTTTTTTAACATGTATTATTTGTTTCATAGGTACAGGTCTGTGATTCAACAGTCTTAACACAATTCACAGCACTCACCATAGCACATACCCTCCCCAATGTCTATCACCCAGCCACCCCATCCCTCCCACCCCCCACCACTCCAGCAACCCTCAGTTTGTTTCCTGAGATTAAGAATTCCTCATATCAGTGAGATCATATGATACATGTCTTTCTCTGATTGACTTATTTTGCTCATCATAATACCATCCAGTTCCATCCATGTCATTGCAAATGGCAAGATTTCATTCCTTTTGACGGCTGCATAATTATCCATTGCATATCTATATATCTATATATCTATCCCACATCTTCTTTATCCATTCATCTGTCGATGGACTTCTTTAAAGTCTTTTATCTCAGTTTCTGAATTCAACCTTCATCTCTTCCATCTAACTCCCCCAATCTACAATAGATGCTCTAAAAATATTTCTTTCAGTACATTATTTATTTTATAAGTATATATAAATAATAAGTTCCTTGCCATTAGAAAAATTCTCTTTTGTCTGTATTTTCTGAACATAATAAATGTTTTATTTTTAAACTATGAGGTAGTATTACAAGGTTGCATCTAGAAAAAAAATTTAAAGTATGTATCTATTCAAGCATGCTCCCAGATGAGATACCAAAGATAATAAAGAAAGATTTTATTTACTCAAAAAATATTTCTTCACTGAGTATTGTGTTTTGCTTTTGCAAAACTATGGGTGAATTTTGATTTTTATTTGTTGTCACTGTCCATATCAAATTATACAATGTGACAAAAACTGAGGTTTCCTTTTTCCATTTCTCCATTTTTACTGGCTATCATCCATAAATTTGTATTGAAATACTTTGATTTTATAACTAAAAAAATTGGAATTAGGTAGTTTTCTTCCACACTAAAAACTCAGACTAAATAGAACATTCCAAAATTCATTTTAAATGGTTATGATGCAAATGCTCATAGAAATCCTTCGTCATGCGTATTATTTCCTATTTGTAAAGAAGTGATAATTAACTTTCATTTTAGATATTTTATGTGACATAATTGTCCCTGGAATGAATTAAGAAAGAGTTTCAATTCAGTACCCATGTTTTTAGAGAATTAGGGGTGTTTCATTGTTAGGCAACATTGTTGAGCATTCTGCTGGAGATTTTTAAGTTATACAAACCTTTGCAATTTGGGAAATTGTTTTTTTATTTTATTCTAGTCTATATTATGGTTGATTATTTTACTACTCTCTAACCCACAGTTTTGCATTTATTTTGGGTTTAAAGTCCATTAAAACATATTTTCTTCTATAACTGTCTTTAATATATTGATTTTCTCATTACTAACAAAATCTAAATATCCTCTACATTTGCTGATAAAACATCTCTTGGCATCTTCATAGAGTTCTAATATGTTTCAAATATTGAATTAGTAAATTAGTAAGATTTTAGGAACAAAATGGAGGATGGAAGGAACTTGCCCTTCCCTTTTTACTTCCTTTGATTTTTCCTCTCATCTTCCTTCTTTGTTCCTAAAATTTTACTGTTACTATTTTAGATCTTTCATGCCATTTTATCCTCTGTTTGGCATGAACAGAACTAATCAAGATACATTTAAAAACGTCAAATAAAACGCAAAACTATTTTCATTGCTAATTCCTAATTCCTTCCTTAAACTGGTATCAGTACATGTGTTTGTATTTATGTGTGTTCTAATGTGATTACTGTCCCGGGATTCAAGGAAATTGGGATTGAGTTTTAATTTTGAATAATTGCCTACACGTTATTTATTTTCTTTATATTTTAGTTTCTAAAATTTCAGAATATAACTAATAAAATCTGATTAATTTTTCTCACAAAATGGTCTTATTACATTGATGATTATGAACTTATTATAAACCATAATCAGTTTTGATTGTGCACAGCAGTCATCACTTCATTATAAATGAATAAGATTAGGAAAGCATAATATTGGGAATTGTAAGTCCCAAATATTTGATAAATCCCCATAGTAGTCATGAGGCTAAATTTCAAGAGGCCTCCAAAATTTCAGAGCCAAGTTCATTTGAATTCTGTGTGTTCATTAAGCTTTTCCACATTAAATTGCAAATTAATAGAAGTGGTCCACAGGCAAACTCATCATGTCCAAGATATAGCAGCAGATATCTGATTAGGTGTCTCTTCCTTTTTTCTATCCAATTTACAAGGATCTGCATCAAGAAAAAATGTTTCACTATCTTATTAAATAAGTTAAATTCAAATAAACAAAAATTTTCATCATGTGGTGGTAGGTATTTCTACATTGTACTATGAATCTATTCAAATATATTTTACTGTAAGTTTATTCTGATTAATTGTAAGATTGTTTGAAGCACCTGCTAGGATACAAATTTAAAATTTCATTTATGCCAAATTTGTAAATCCCAAGTAATCCTGATCTTTTTGTTTGTTTACATTTAAAAAAATAAAGCAATATTTTGTAAAGCAATAGTTTTGGAAAAGAAAGTGGTTGGGAGAGATAGTGATAGGTAAAAAAAAATACTGTTAAAAATGTGTCTGTATAAGCTTCATGTAAATCTACCTGTTATGTGGAGAAGACCTTAGGGAAGATGGCCAGAAATACAAAAAAAAAATTGTTAGACTTTGGGATTAAATACAAACAAATAAGGAACATGATCCAAGCACTGTTTATTGTCTATTTGTGCTAAGCATTTGAGAAGGATTTATTTTTCCCAATTTGTGGAAGAAGGGAGTTAGAATGAGAAACTTTAAGTCATATTTCTAAGTGTTCTGTCTGAGATTTGCATTTTTTTTTTTTTTAGCATATATTGAACACTAAGAGTAAAAAGACAAGAGGAAGCAGAATCCAGAGAAGGGTATAAATGTATTCTTTGTAGTGCAGATCTTAGTAAGAGTGGAGTGTTGGAGTCCTGAAGTGTTCTGGTTAATAAAAGGTATCTTTCAACATGTCCAGCAAAATTCATAGAAAATTATCACAAACATTTGAGTTAACATTTAAGAGCAGAGTGGTAAATGAAACCTAGAAAATTTATATTTAGGAAAGATATTAAACTAGACACGTACCTAATGTTTAAAATAGATTTGTGGTAGGCAAGAAGAACAGTGATTAAAACTAAGGGCATCACAGCTGATTCCCTGAAACCCTTTTGTATAAATTGGCCAGCTCCTGTTTTTCAGCTGGTCTACTGAGACTAGTTTGCTTTACAGCTTCTTGTTTTGAAAAAAGATAAAGTTCTTGTTCATGAAAAAAGTTAGCTTAGGAGAACTTACATATGCCCTGGGAATAAGTAAAATATTTCTTATTGAAGTTTGTAAAATGAAATGACTCTTATCAAGTAGTTCCTCCATAGATGCACAGAAATAATGAAAAAGTGTGTTTATTTCTAATAAATAAATGGTTAGGTAGTGTATATGCATATGTGAAATTTCTTTTTTAATTTAGACATTGGGCTCTTTTTCATATTAGACAAATTGTTGGCCTATTTTTTTCATATTTTGAGACCCAATTTCAATGTGGGGGGGGGAGCCAGGGTTTCACACACAACACCAAACAATTCTCAGACATAAGGAGGGTGTATGAGAATGTAGCTGAATTCTGATACCATCTATCTGGAGAATCAGATTCTGTGGGTAAAGGGCTCAGTCCCACAAGACCACCCTCCACTTCAGATACAGGTTGCAGGCTCAGGTTGTTACTTGTGCTTCTGGCCAACTGACTACAAATTGGAAGTTCTAACAACCCCTTCCAAATCAAGAAGCCAATTGCAAGTTCAGGTTGTTACCTGTGTATCTGATTGACTGGCAATAAATCATAGTTTCCCATGACTCCTTCCTCAGGTTTGATTAATTTGCTAGTACAGCTCACAGAAATTGGGAAAACCTATTTACTCACTAAATTACCAATTTATCACAAAAGATATTAAAGGATATGAGTCAGTAGCCAGATGAAGAGGTATATAGGATGAGGTCCCGAACAAAGGAGCTTCTGTCTTCATGGAGCTTGGGGCCCAGAGTGGTAACAGTGGAAGCATTCTGGTTTCCCAGTGTGGAGGCTCCTCAAACCCTCTCCTTTGGGGATTTTATGGAGGAATTATTATCTAGGCAAAACTGATTAACTCACTGGTCATTGGTGATTGATTCAACCTCCCCTCTCCTCTTTCTTCCCCAGAAATCAGGGTGTGGGACTGAAAGTTCCAACCCTCTATTCTTGGTTGGTTCCCTTGGTAACCAGCCCCTATCCTTAGGTGCTTTGCAAAAGTAACCTCATTAACATAAACTCAATTGGGGTTTGTTATGAATAATAAGACATCCATTTAACCTTGATGACTCTGAGACATCTTTTCAGGAACTGAGGAGTAGAGACCAAATATTATAACAAAAGATGCTCCCATAGCTCTTATCACTCAGGAAACTCCAGGGTTTTGAGAGATTGAACCAGGAACTATGAATGAAGGCCAAATACAGGAGAAATATATTTTTGTTATCTGAATGACCAATATATGTATTTCTTATAAATCACAATGTCATATTCCTTATACCACATTATTTGAAAATATAGTATAGTAATGAAGAAAGGATAATAAAGCAGAAAATTAAAGAATAATTTTTATTTTTATTTTTAAGTTTTTAAAATCCTTTATTTGAGAGAGAGAGAGAGGGCATGAGATGGGGGTGCAGAGGGAGAGGGAGAAGAGGCTCCTCGCCAAGCAGGGACCCCAATGTGAGGCTTCATCCCAGGAACCTGAGATCACGACCTGAGCCAAAGGTATATGCTTAACTGAGACAACCCGTGCCCCAAGAATAACTTATTTTAGAGTAGCTTTAGAAACAATATTCAAAATATCAAATATATTTGATTCAAACTATTACTTAGTGATATTATTTAATAATGCTCTTTTAGAACTCCATTAATAAAATTATTTTCTAAGCTTTTATTTAGTTTTTCAGATTAGGGTGACAATTTTATGGGGGAGATGAACCATGAGAGACTATGGACTCTGAGAAACAAACTGAGGGTTCTAGAGGGGAGGGGGTGGGGGATGGGTTAGCCTGGTAATGGGTATTAAAGAGGGTGCATACTGAATGGAGCGCTGGGTGTTATATGCAAACAATGAATCATGGAACACTACATCAAAAACTAATGATGTAATGTATGGTGATTAACATAACATAATAAAATAAAATTTAAAAAAAAGCTATGCCTTGGGGGACACTTGGGTGGCTTAGTTGTTGAGCCTCTGCCTTGGACTTAGGTCATGATCCTGGGGTCCTGGGATGAACCCTGCCTCGGGCTCTCTGCTCAGCAGGGAGCCTGCTTCTCCCTCTCTCACTCCCCCTGCTTGTATTCCCTCTCTTGCTGTCTCTCTCTCTCTGTCAAATAAATAAATAAAATCTTAAAAAAAAAAAGCTATACCTTGTGAATTACACTGTATTTTTGGTATCAGTATATATTTAATTGTATTACCTTTGAGTCAATCTAAAATAAAATAATTACTTTTGGGATTCAAATAAGTATTAATCTACATGTTGATTAAAGAGAGAATTTTGAACATTGCATACAATCTTCACCTTCCTTCAAGTGAAAATTATTCAATTGGAGGGACATTTGGGGCAATAAGTTAGGGACTACAGACCACATTTTTACAATGATGGCCTCTGATGACTATACTGCATTCCCACATGATGTTCTAATGCAGCTTGTTATTGAGGAAGCCATCTAATTAAGTCCTATTTTAATCCTTCACAAAAAATACAAATGAAAATTAGAAAATGTATCATAAAATAGTTAAATATATTCATAGCAAAATGTGACATCTGCTAAGCAAGACAAAATGCTACACATAAAATACTAAAAATGTTAATTGAGGGGATATTTTAAAGTTTAGCAGACACAGTAAATTCCTAGGCAGGATACTTTCACATACAACTATTTTATTCCTTAAAACATAAAATTTTCTAATACTCACTATATATTTTCTTTAGTAGAGCTAGAGTTTATTTGAGGATGCAAACAAAAGTATATCTACCTAGAATTCAGGTTTGTTTTAATTGCATGCTTTACTCTTAGGGTAGCGTGAGTAATATCACAGAATACAGAATTGAAAGTGTTATTATAATGTTTTTGATAATTTAAGTAAATTTATGACAGTACAATATACATAGTACAAAAATCTTTACCATAGTAACCCTTAGAGCTAATTCTTACATCAGTGATGGAACGCTCTACATCTTTTGAGGCGGTCTAATCCAGTTTTATATACCTTTAATTGCTCTTGTTAAGCACAACAATTCAACTGAGTAAATTTAAAGATCAAATTGGCTTTATTCATCAGTTCATGAATTGGGCAGTATTCTATCTAGCAAATAAAAAGGATCTCTAAAGAGCTACAGAAAAGGGCAGGTTTTTAAAGGCAAAAAAGGGGCAGAAAAAGGAAGTTTATTAACGAAGAGTAGATTGTTTCAGGTTTAGGTTTCTTACCTATGGGGAATGGAAACGGTCTTATTATTGTGGAATGCCTCATTAGTGCTGACCAGGTAGTTCCAGGTGGACTGGTTAAAGAATATATTCCTTGTATTGCTACATTCTTGGTTAGGTATTAAGCTTGGTTTGCTGATATGGGGCTTAGCATAAGTGACTCCATTTTTGTCCAGTTGTTTCTTTTTAATAATCCCTGCCCTTTAGATCAGACTGTCAACTAGGAAATGTAACCAGATAAGAGGTATTAGTGCCTTTCTCAGCTACCACTCTATAGTTCTTGTAGCTGTTTAAAAATGCTTTGTGTGGTAATCAAGGTCAGGACTTTTTGCTTAATCTTTGTGATATTAACAGGCCATGACTTCAGGTTCACAATTTTTAAGTCAGTCATTCTCTCTCTTTTTTTTTTAAAAGATTTTATTTATTTATTTGAGAGAGCGAGAATGAGAGAGAGCACATGAGAGGGGGGAGGGGCAGAGGGAGAAGCAGACTCCCTGCCGAGCAGGGAGCCCGATGCGGGACTCGATCCCGGGACTCCAGGATCATGACCTGAGCCGAAGGCAGTCGCTTAACCAACTGAGCCACCCAGGCGCCCAGTCAGTCATTCTCTTTGTTCCTTTTCTAACATACCAGTTTTAGGGAGATCATTTGCATGGTGGTTAGCAGCTATGAACATGAATTTAGAGGTCTTGAGAGAATATAACACACCAGGGAGATTATTCTGATTATTATAAGCAGGATAATTTCCAATATTTTAGTGTACTTTGGAGCCATGGTCCCCAAGACCCAAAACAATCAAAATCAAATAAATCAAAGACCCAATTGAAGGAGCCACCTTTTTAATCCAAGTGGCTTGCTCAGTGATCCTATGTTACTGAGTTTTGACTTTCACAGAAATGTTAATCCAAGTGTAGCAGATGGTATTGGCCACAGCACAGGCACCATCTTGCTCAGCTAAAAAATAAGGGCTATCTTATTACCAAGGACAACTTTGGCCAGAGAATCTAGGAATTTCTGTTGGACAGCTATTGTCTTAGCAGTGGATTCTGTAATACTTCCAAGAGTCAAGGAAAAATTCCTTATTATAGCCTCATTTACACTTACTCTAGACATAGGAACAGTCATTTACCAAAGGAAGCTAATTTTGAATTATGAATGCCCCTTAGTAGATCCTTTCTAACTCAACAATGTAAAATGTAGGGTAGTTGACCAATAAGGTGTAACAGAGACACAGTTAGATAACCTAAGAGTCATTGCCTGGCTATACACCAGCCATCTAGGCATTCATTGGCACAAAAAGAATGATAACCACCACAGGCAAAGATAAATCTTTTTGGGCACAAGCCATTTCCACTGAGATGGCACTGTTAATGGATTCATTTGCAGGTATTGTTACATTTGTTCATTCAAACCAGGGGTTAGTTAGGTTTTCTTCTAGCCTGATACAGAAGTTGTTCTAAATTCCAGAGTTTATCCCCTATTCCCAATGGCCCGGTAGGTAAAGATGATGGTGTTATCTTTCCAGGTCAGAGCAGAGTAAAGGGAGGAAGGGTTTCATGTTCAGTTTAAGTAAGAAGTCTTCATCTGGCATCTTGGGAGGAAGGGGTCTACCTTGATGTCAGCTACTTCTCTTCCTAATTTGATTTTGAGGTCTCTAGTTTTTGTACAGGGCCAGATGTCAGGTGGAGCTTTCTTCAACTATCATATGTGTACTAATAATACAAGTCCCCAAAGTTTGGCAGTCATCTGGGTAGTGTTAAAAAGCTGGCATAGTCTGTTTCAAGGAGATTGAAGGGCAGTCCTTATTCTTAGTGTTTCCAAATCAGAAGGGTGACAGAAACTAGAAGAATTCAGGATCCAGTCTAACTTACAGGTATGTAAGAAAATATCAAAGATGATTAACAGGATTAAAATCTAATATCTACAAAGACACAAACTTAATTTTTCTCTCTACAATTGAAGCAGGAGAGCAAGGTTCTTGTATCATGGAGTCAAAGAATGAATCTCGTGGACAAAGGAGAGTGAGTAAAGCAATAGAGTTTTATTAAGCAAGGATAGAGAAAAAACTCTCAGGAATGAGAGTGGTCCTGACAGGGTTGCCAATGGGGGCCTCCACTGACAGTCTTTTATTTAGAATTGACCAGGGAGCTTGTGGCCTTAATATTCTTTTGATTTCTTGGTTTGAGTAAGGACTGGTGATAACATTCTTTAATGGCTTACTACTTCTTTGGAGTCTGGTTATTCTTTGTTGTTCACAAGGTGACTATCATAAAAAGACCTCACCTCTGATGCCCAGGGCAGCATTTTCTGGTTTGTTCCCTTATTTCTGGTTTCGTTATGCCCCAACATTTCTGGGATTTCTGTGAGCCTGATCACATAGCCCCCCTACCTATCTCTCCCTACCTAGCCCTGCCTGTCCCTTACTCAACGAGCCTTTGGATGTATATCCATGTGTCATATACTTGGGGGATGATTGCCAACATGTATCTTGAGGGGTAGAAATAAATGAAGTTTCCAAAGGAATTTTTATATGTTAAAGTAGACTTACAGGATCCTGGGGGTCAGGCTAAGATTACTTTTAACCCTTAGCAAAGTGTCAACATCTAGGCAGTTGAGTCCCTAGGGGAATGTCACTCTGCCTGTTTCAAGGACTTGTCATTGGGCTGTAAGTAGTAAGGAAATTTAATAATTTTTCTTCTGGCTTTGTTTCCCAAATCACAGTTACCTCCACAGTAGAGCAACTTTGTTTGCATTAAACTTGGCCTGATTATTTACATAAGTGCAGTAAGACCAGTGATTGACCATATAGGCTCCTTTAAAGAATGCTTTGCTGGATCTTTATAAGCAAGGTACCATGCTGATTCTTCCAAGGGGTTTTTATTAGCTCTGTAAAGTCAACCATAGTTCCTTAAGCTTATCTGGTCATAAATAAGTCTGTGCACATCTTTCTCAAATATGACATTCCAATCAAAGCCTTGGTAATATAACCAATGTTTTGGATTGTGTCCTGTTATAGACAAAACAGATTTTTTTTTTTTTAAGATTTTATTTGTTTGTCAGAGAGAGAGAAACAGAGAAAGAGTGCACAAGCAGGGGGAGCGGCAGGCAGAAGGAGAAGCGGATTCCCCGCTAAGCAGGGACCCCGTATGACTTGATCCCAGGACCCTGGGATCATGACCCAAGCCTAATGCAGAGGCTTAACCAACTGAGCCACTGAGGCATCCCGAGAAAACAGATTCTTATTGAACTATGTAAATAACTATTTTGCCATGAAAAGAATATTCAAGAGTTTCTGAATTCTAGAGGTATCAGGGAAGAAGGAAAAGTAAATGTTTCATCTTTGTTTACAAAGGTATGCTTTATTAAATTGTTCTATGTCATACATAGCCTAAGAGAAAAAGTTTACTTAAATATGGAAAAACAAAACATTAAGGAACAAGCAATGTTTCAAACAAGAAGTCATAAAAAATTATAATCATTCTCAGTTCATGTAGTTCTGTGTAATTAATACTTGATCTACTTGAATCCAGTTTTTCCATTAGATCTAGAAACTCTTACCCACTTCAGTTTTGTGATCTTAAAGTTATCAGAGACTTGTGTTCTAGAGTACCTATCAGAGTCCCTTCCATGGGTCTCTTTGAAGATGAATCACTTTACAGGAACACTTTTGCAAAAGCATCAGAGTAAAACAGTAACTTTTTGTCAATAATAAAGATTTAAAACTAGCCATGGTTAGAAAATCTTAAAGTTTATTACAATACAGTTGACAAAGAAATTTGGTTATTTCACTGACAAACATTTTAAGATAACATACCAGGATATATCAGATTTTTTTTACTTGTTTGACAATGTTTCCCATGTAATTTAACATGTAAAATAAGTCTAATTAGTGTAACATCTCTCTTTTTATAAGGAGAGAGAACAAGTATTTTGAGATGTTCCAGAGACCCTCTTGAATATTCCATAGTTAGTTCGAGGTCAAAAATACTTCATTTAGAATTTGATTCTGGGAAGTTTGTCAAAAATATCAAAAGGTTTTTAAATACTTTTTAAAATATGGTCATAGGTCGCTATGAAAGAGTTCTTGGTTATCCATTTAACCATAGTGATAATTAAGGACATTGCAGGCAAATACAAAAAGTTAAATAGGTGTCAAAAAACCTTTATCTCTTTTAATAAAGAAAACTAAAGATAAAATAAAGCACAGAAATTTTGACAAAACACAAAATCTTTGCTTTTTAGGCAGATTACTTAAAAAAGTAAAGAAAAATCTTTTACAATTTTTCATCAAGAGCAGACCAATAGTTTGAGTAAACTTTGTCTTTTTAACAGAGAGAAAACCAGATTTTAATTTTGCACCAGCTTATTTTTGATATTAAAATTCATTTACTTGGGCGCCTGGGTGGCTCAGTTGGTTAGGCGACTGCCTTCGGCTCAGGTCATGATCCCGGAGTCCCTGGATCGAGTCCCGCATCAGGCTCCCTGCTCGGCGGGGAGCCTGCTTCTCCCTCTGACCCTCCCCCCTCTCATGTGCTCTCTGTATCTCTCATTCTCTCTGTCTCAAATAAATAAATAAAACCTTTAAAAAAAATAAAAAAATAAAATAAAATTCATTTACTTAATTAAATTCGTTCTAATCTTAGGCAGCCCTGACCATGCATAAAATCCTTTTTCAATGATCCCTTTTCCACAAACCTTCTACAACTTCCTTTTTCTTCAACAAAAATACATCTCTATTCCTCATACCTTCTTTTACTGAACACACATCTTTCTTCTCTTGCATATGGAGAGGTTTCTCTTATTATTTCTAGTATCTTTAATTATATATTATAAGTTTAACACTAAAAACCTTAATTGTCAGTGACAATAAAAAAGCAATTATGAACTGTCTTTATATTAGCTTTCTGTGGCTTGAAAAACATAAAAATACTTAAAATTTTAGAAACGTGCTTTCTCATAGTAAATTTCTCAGTATGACACAAAATATCTTTAGTTCCTCTATAAAAGGAAGCCGAAAATGGATAAACCTATGTTCAGTAATTAATATTTCAGTATTTTATCTTATTTGGAAATGATCTGGATATTCAATGTGTTTAACTTATTGTTTAACTTAGCAAAGCTTTAAGGCTTCAGGTTACCAAAAAAGATTTTGGGGAAATGATTTAAAAAGTTTATCTACAAACTTTTTATTCTATTTATATCTATTTAGTTTACTTGTTCTTAACAATTATGTTTCAACCACCTATAAAAAATTTATGAGACATTAGACAAAGTGAGCTGTCATTCCA
Organism: Neomonachus schauinslandi; assembly: GCF_002201575.2. Taxonomy (NCBI): domain Eukaryota; kingdom Metazoa; phylum Chordata; class Mammalia; order Carnivora; family Phocidae; genus Neomonachus; species Neomonachus schauinslandi. The sequence continues at coordinate 129,409,279 of NC_058404.1, read as the reverse complement.
AGCTATTTTTCTTGCTGACAAATTTTGTGAGAGATAACATGAACTTATTTGACTAGTGAATCCAGGTAGAGTAGAAGTTTTATGTCTGCATTATATTTAATGCTGGTAACTCTTAACACATGCCTATTATAATTAAACCAAACTTAAACTAGCTTTTATTTGCCAGAGATTATCCCAGATCAAGTGAACCTGAAAAGTAGTTGGATTAATTTCTATTATATTTTGAGAAGTTTTATAGATACTTAATTCATATAAGAGCTTGATTTTTTTAAGCCAATTGAACAGAATTATTTAAAAATTAATTTTGGCAATACCATCTGGTAGTAGAAAATACCACATATCTACAACACATACATATATACATAAACATACAGGCAAATGTAAACAGTAACCTTACAGCTTTCTTACACTTAAGATTTCCCATTAGTCTGGGGTGCCTGGCTGGCTCAGTCAATTAAGTGGCAGAGTCTTGATTTCAGTTCTGGTCATGATCCCAGGGTCCTGGGATAGAGCCCTGTGTAGGGATCCATCCCGGCCTAGGGCTCCCTACTCAGCAGGGAGTCTGATCTAGGATTCTTCCTCTACCTCTCCCCACAGCTTGAAGCTATCTCTCTCTCTCTCTCTCAAATATATAAATAAATCTTGAAGGAAAAAAAAAAATTCACCCAAATTCCAAATGACATTTCCCAACCCCTTCCTTTTTTTTTTTCTTTTGATAACAATTACCTCCCTGATGTTTGTACTTTAACTTTTACATCTCAAAGGACCAGGGAGAATGCAAGTTATAGTCTTTTTAAGATAAACATGGGACTAGTAAAAATAAATAAATAGGTTTGGGGACTATTAAAAAGGAGTAGATGAACTTTGAATTGCCTATACAGCTGCATTTCTAGTTTTGCAAAGATGTGTTAAAAAATAAATAAAAAGGAAAAGGACAGTTGCTCAATTCCTCAAAGAACTGGATTGCAACTTAAGTGACATCATAGGTTCATCTACCCATAAATCCTCTTATAAGAGCTTTAGAAGGTTTTTCCCTTTCCTTCTGGGTATAGTTTTATTTTAGCTTAGGGAAGAAGGCCTTAAGCGAATTTCTATCAGGCTCTGCAATTTTGGCCAATTTCTGACCACAGAGCTATTTTGTAATTTTTAGCCAAGACAGACAGTAAATATCTCTGGCAGTATTGAACAACCCCTTGGACTTAAGAACTATCTTAAAGAGGGTGCAAAAGATATTTTATTTTCCCTTTTCTACTGGGTACTGCAGACAGAAATCCAGGAGAGCTGATTCTGGGGAAGAATTATTACCCTTAGCTAGTTTCTGCCGGTTTTTCTAGGATCCCATCTGTGGCTGTGGTATTTACCAGAATTTGGCAAGAGCTTTCATTATTTTAAATTTTAGTTTCCCCTTCACCATTTAATGGAATAATGTAGCAATTTAGCAGAAAATCCTTCAAGAGTCTTATCAATTCTGGGAGGGGTCCATTTGGCCCCTTTGAGGATAGGTATAAGAGTATCTATAAGACCACTAACTCAGCAGACTTGTTTACAGTGCGAAGGCAATTAAGACAGGATTACTAGAATGAGTACTCAAATAAAGGCGAGTAAAGGGGAGCAGTAGGAATTGTGTATGTTAAATAGTCTTGTTTTGGGTACCCCTTGTGTCTTTAATTTTTCATTATTCTTTTGCAACAAATCTTTCAATGAAGCTATTTTGGAAATTTGAAGTCTTTTCAAGGCTCCTTCATACCTTTAAAATAGATTTCCATTGTTTGTTTAGAAGCCTTGCTTTTAAATGCACTTCCTAAGTGATCTTATCTAATTGGAACATTCCTTACAATAACCATTGTAGTTCTATGTTGTATTTCTCCTGAGGGCTAGCAACAGTTTGGTAGGACCCTAGCCACAAAGGGAATTTAACCCACATTTTGTGTTCAGCCATATCTACCACAAATGAGGTATAACCCATATCTCTGGCTGGCCTTATTTTGATGTCCTCTACCTGATGGTTACCAAGACGAATTCTCAGGACACAAAATAAGCTTAGTAAGATTTTGCACCCCCTCCCTTTTTTTTTTTAATATTTACTGGTTCTGGAACCATAGTTCTTAGACATAAAATAAGCAGAAATGCCAAAAGGTAGCATTCTTAACTCTTTAGATTTTTAAGGATCCCATTTTTTTATTCACTTGCTTTAGCCTTATTATTTTATTAATTTCATTTTATTTCCTATATTATTATTTTATTTTTGTTGCTCAGAGCCAGACTAATACCTAAAAGGGATGTGCTGCTGGGTTGGGAATTATGTGCTGTTTTACAGTGTATCTCATTGCATGGAAAATTTGTTGAGATTGATAGGAGATCCAGGGCCAATCTACCCTGTTCCATGACCAACTTATCCTAACAAGGGAATCCTTGGGCTAAGTGGTTAGTGCTCTAGCAGCGATTAAGTGCTCAACCCATATCCAGTAATTTTTGTGGCTTTTTGACTTCTAAGATTTTTATTAGCTAATAGCCTTAATCTACACAAAACAAGACATGTAAACATGTGCACCTTAACACACCAGCAGTAACCAATGGACTGGCCAAGAGAAGACCCTGCATATACCACCAATAATACCTATGGAATCTGGGACTGGGTAAAGGATTGAACCAGCAGACCTCAATAAATGGAGACTGTGGACTGAGGGCCCCACATAAATAACTGCAAACTGCCACTAATAGTTCTCATGTAGATCCTGGGACAGAATCAAGGGTTGGGATTTCTAATCAAAATGGGAATTGTGGACTGAACCACAGCCTAGGGACTCAGGTTCTAGATGAAACTGTCTGTCAGCTCAAGCGGACCTGCTAAGCCCTGACTGGACAGGAAGAAGATTGGTAGCTCAACACAAAGCAAGCAGAGTTCAAAACAAAGAGAAACTTATCCATGCCCTTGGATATGGTGAGAAAGAGAGTAAACACGAAGGGTTTGTGGTGTACCATGCCTGGGTTTCTTGTTGTTCCAAATGCCATTAGAAGTTTGCTTCAGATCCCAATGCCACCAAATCTGCTAAGCAACAAAAATTCAACTGAGTAAATATAAATATCAAACTGGTTTTATTCAATGATTCATGAATCGGGCATCATCCCATCTAGCAAATAGAAAGGCACTCTAAAGAGCTACTTAAAAAGGGAAGTGTAATGGCTGAGAGGGGGTGGAAAAAAGAAGTTTATTAGCAAAGAATGGATTGTTTCAGGCTTAGGTAAACCTTAAGGGATTACCTCACTAGTGCTGACCAGGGAATTCCAGGTTGATTAATTAAAGATTACATTCCTGGGAGAGGTTGAAACAGCAATTAGGTTAGGTATTGTCTTGGTTTGTGGGCTTAGCAGAAGTGACTCCATTTTGGATGTGTTGTTTCTTTTTATCACTGCTAGTTCTCTATTCAACTGAAACTCATTTATTCATTGATCAAAGGTTTATTAAACTTTTGAGACATTCCAGATACCATTCCAGAAGCTAGAATCCTATCAGTGAACCTGACAGACTGGGCTTTTGCCTTTGAGGAGCTTGACTTTGGTGGAAGCAGATTTTTTTTTTTTAATTCTTTCTTTTAACCCATATTTCTCTAAAGCCTTTTAAAGGTCAGGCATTATCAAAAATAAATTTTAAAAAGATAGAAATAAATAAACACATACATATTAAGAAATAATGACAAGGACTTTATAGAGATTTGAAATTGGGTGATGTAAGCATATAGATGCCTAATTTTTCTTTAGTATTGACCTATGTCAGGCATCATTTTAACTGCTCATTTAATCTTTTTAACTGTGCTAGGTTGTAAGTTATCATAATCCCCAATTTACAGATGAGGATATAGGGGCAAAAAGAGGTATATAACTTGCCTAAAATCATATAGCTATTAAGCAGAAAAGCTGGGATTTAAAACCAAGTAGTTTTGTTCTAGAACTCATGTTTATTATTTAAGCTATATATGCTTCCATTAGTCTTTGTAGCATTAAGAAAAGAGGGAGTAATCCTAGAACCTAGAGGCTTACAACAACATACCATAATTCTAAGGGCTGGTCATGGTAAATTTGAGATACCTACCAGGTATCCATTTGGAGATGTCAAGAACTTTGAAAATATGAGCCTGTATTTCTGTTGAGATAACACAGATGAAGATACAATTTGAGAGTCACACAGATGTAGAGAAGGTCAGCCTTCCTGTGACTTTCATCTAATGGTCTTAGCTTTGTCTTATGGATTGATATAGAACAAATCATCTTTTTCTTCTACTTGCTAAGTCTTCATATATTTGAGTGTAATTATATCTCCCTTTATTCCATTAGTCTCTTGCTGAAACTATTAAAAAATTGCTAAGGTAGAAAGTGGAACAGAACATTGAAGGGGAAAGAAAACCTGTCAAAATTAAAGAAACAACATGTAGAGTTTGGAATGAGTGACAACTTCCAATCAAGGTCATTTATAAACTAGACCATATTTGGTTAGAAACAGAAACTTGTGCTTAAAAACATCCTTAAAAATTGAAAACTCGGGGCGCCTGGGTGGCTCAGTTGGTTAAGCGACTGCCTTTGGCTCAGGTCATGATCCTGGAGTCCCTGGATTGAGTCCTGCATCGGGCTCCCTGCTCGGCGGGGAGTCTGCTTCTCCCTCTGACCCTCCCCCCTCTCACGTGCTCTCTCTCTCTCATCCTCTCTCTCAAATAAATAAATAAATAAAAAATCTTAAAAAAAAATTGAAAACTCACATTAAGAAATATTTTAATATTATTAAATTATAAATATTTTAAAGTTATGCAAGAAAAACTATTTTTTAAGATCCCTATCTTTTAGAAATAATACTTAAATATTTATAGATGCATTTATGTAATGTTTGGGACTATTTCAAAATAATATAAAGAGTAGGTAGTTGGATATTGTTTATAATATTCATGAATTGTTAATTGTTGAAGTTGGGTGATGGCCAAATAGGAGTTCATTGTACTATTCTATGATTGCATATATTTGGAATTTACCATTATAAGAATTAAAAACAGATTGCAATACAAATAATATATTTAAGAATGAATAAATGCTATCCTTAGATGTTGTCCAGTCTGATCACCCATCATATGCTTATACATGCTCTTCAAGATCGCTGTTACATTATTTACTCTATCCTTTGCTTTCTCTAATAATGAAAAATTCCTTACTCTTTGGATTTTGGAGATCGATTTTTTTTCTGTATCATACCTGTAATCTCCCTATAATTTCACATACTTACTGTATTTTTTCAAGGCTTTTTTAGAGACATCAAAATAATACATTATAATTTTAGAAAAGCTTTAAGATCTTCTGATATATTGAACAATGGTAAGGGTCCAACTGAGAGGACTAACCATAAATAAAAGCTAAAAAATGGAACTTCATCTTTCCGAAGCCAAATCCATAAATCTACCTGCATTTGCACACATTTTCTGTCTTCCCTCCTGTTAAATGCAAAGCATGTTCCTCCTCTTGTCAAGACAGTTTCTTCACTTTTGCCCTAAATTTCATTTGCTGACACCTTTTCTGGGATACCTTTTGACTTATTACTCCATCCTTCTACATCTTCATCCTCTTCCTCTATTGACCTATCATTAGGACATGTATCTTTAATATTGAAAAAAAACCTTTTTCCCCTTCTCTGTATTTTTTTTCTGCATATTGATCTTCAACTTACTCTTTAATCACTTTGATCTGCCTTCAGTTTCAAACTTTTAAAAAACAGTGGACTCTTTCAAGGAAGAGTATTAGGGCCTAATTACTTGTCTTGCCATCCCTCTCTCCTCTAGGCAACCCTAAATTTGTATGCCAACTACTTGCAAATATTTATCTGCAGGCTAAATCTGTCTTCTGCAACACCCATTTGGTAGCTCTTGTTTACCTCAAAATTAACTTGATTGTCACTGAAATTTTGGTCTTTGCCCTCGAGCCTGGTGCTTTTATTATAGTCACTCCCAAGTCAGTAGGTTACATAATCATCTTCATATCCAATCTATCACCAAGTCCTAGTCACATATAAAAATGTGTATCTTAAATGTATATTTAATATCTGACTCCTTGTCATTTTCACTACTCTTAACTACCATCAGGAACAGCTTCTTATTGACTACCATACTTGGAAGAACAAGCAGAGATCCTTTCAAAATACAAATTAAATATTTCACTCACCTGCTGAAAAACCTTCACTAACTTCCCATTTTATTTAGCATAAAATCCAAGTTAACAAAAAAAAATTAATTTGCAGCATTAACCTTTATTTTTCCTTTAAGTTCCTTTCCAGGGAGCCTGTACCTATAATTGCCATTCATTGTTTACAATAACCAAGTAAGTTTTAATTATCAAAAACTGGCTTTGTTCGTGTCATTTATTCAATATCTCTATTGTGTAAAGTTACCCTTACAAGAAAATAAAATTACACTAAACTTTAAAATTAACTTTCTGGTTAAAAAAACTGTGTATCTCTTTTTAATCTAGAGAGTGTTGAATCGTCAAGAAGAAATGCAAACCATGCTTAACATTTTTATTGTTAAAATGATGTTCCCCTACAGATCTTTAACTAAAAGAATAATATCTGAGTATAGTTTTTGTCACTAAATTTTTAGGTTAATTTTACAAATTTCAATTTAATTGTTTTAAAATTACTTTTACTGGATTTATAGATGGATACACGGGTAAAAAATACACAAAATATATCTAATTTCCTAATCTTAAAAACATGATATAAGTACAGTTTTCTCCAAGTCATCATTATATAGATAAAAATTGCACAGATAAAAACTTACGTGAATACTAGCAAACACCTATACGGGGCTTGCTATCCTAGGTACTATTCCACACGTTACATGTATTTATTTATTTAATCCTCATGCAACACTTTGAGGTAGGTATAATCCCTATTTTATGGATTAGGAAACTGGGACACATGGTTAAATAACTTGCTTAAAGTAAGTGGTAAGGCAAAAATGAAGTGATGAAGTTAGATTCTAAACTCTCTGCTCTTAACTGCTATATAACCTGCTTCTCTGTAGGATGATGGTGATGACTGTGATTATTTTCATCATCTTTATTATTTCATATACATTGGCAGTTTAATTTCTTTAACACTTTTTCATATTTTCTTTTACTGTGTTGAGGTCTCCAGTACTTTATTTCCCTAATTTTAGTCTTATATATTAGCTCCCATTTATTCTCACTCAGCAGTCTTTACCTTTTGATTAAATTTTTTAATACTTAGCTTTCTTATTCCCATGCTGTTTCCTGCTACCTCCTGTGAGCTTTGTACTAGAAAATTTCCTATCACATTTCTTTATTATCCCTGGATTGAGATGTTGTTGGTCATTATATAGTCTCTATAGAGGATGATAGTAGGTCCTTTATTTAGGAAATCAGGAATCATCTTTGGTCTACAACAGTCGTCAGCAAACTAGAGCCAGTGGGCCAAATGTAGCTTGCTGCCTGTTTTCTGTTTTTGTATGGTCTGCAAGGTAAGAATATTTTTTTTTCTATTTTTAAATGGCTAAAAAATAAAGAAAAAATATTTTATAACACAAAGTTATATAAAATTCAAATTTTAGCATCTATAAATAAAATTTATTAAAGTATAGACCTGCCCGAGCTTTAGCACCCATAAATAATATTTATTAAAACACAGACCTGCCCATTACAGATATTTACAAATTGTCTGTGACTGCTTTCACAGTCCAATGACAGGGTGGTTATGGCAAGCACTATATGTCCCACAAAGGCTAAAATATTTACTCTTCGATTTTTTACACATAAAGTCTGTCAACCTCCAATCTAGAACCTTTTTCTTCTAATTGTGTTCACTCCTTCCTTTTACATGGAGTTCAGTCTCTGCTGGTGAGTGTTACCCAGTTAACCTACCAAACAGCTCAGACCTTGCTCCTATTCAAACTCCCTCTAATTCTTGTGTATCTTGCCTGATGGAAAAATAAACCATTTTAGACAGAATAGTCCCATTTTCATCCTTGTTAATATCCTTGGGCAGCCAGAATTTTATTGTATTGTTCAGAACCAGACTTATTTTGCAGAACTTCAGTACTAATAGTCATTTTAAGAAAATATTGAGAAAGAAAATGCTTACTGCTATAGGTTGAGATTAACAAGTAATAAAATACTTTTGATTTTCCTCTTTTCACGAGTCCAGCAGCTTTATAAGGCATTCATTTTTGTCTAATTATATATTATTATGTTGTATTTATTAGGGTTATCATCTTTCCAGTAGTGATTTTGTTTGATTTTCTGTTAGGATTTAAGTATGTTATCTGATCTGTAATGATAACAGATACTTGCTTTTTGCTGTTTTTGACATTCAATATGCAGAAATCTTAAACTGTCTGAACATTAAATACAATTCAATGCAACAGGTAATGGCATGCTTCATTTATATTTATATCTCCATCTATATGGTAATGTCAGGGACAGCACTTAGAGAACCTACTGCCACTTGGCTGGGTCTTGTCTTTCCAGCATTTGTAACGTTTATTGCAAATGAAATGTCAAACCTGATGGCCTAAATATGGTACCCGATCTGAGAACCCTATCTTTCCGGCATATGAGTATTCTTTACAAGTAGCATAATAAGCAGTCAAACATCTTTTTGGTTGTCCATGTTCCTTTTTCAAAGTCTTCTTATGTTTAGTAGAGAATAAGGCAGAGAAGATCTCCAAAAGTTATTAGAAGAAACCTTTTTTTTTTCCCCCCCCAGACAATAGAAGGATCTTATTCTTTACTTACACTGAATTAGTGTTAAGTTATGGAACAGGGTTGAAAGTATTATATTCCACTTCTCAGAAAGCCGAATGTAGTAAGATGAACTGTTGATTCTGATACTTAAATCTACTGATCTTGCCGTCTTTGTGAAATGAAAGAAGGATTTGTATTAGATTAGATGATATTTCATTGTTAGATTCATGGGCACCAGTGTTGAATGCTTCTCACTCAAAGCAACAAAGGAGCAATATTTTGGACTTACAAGTCATCTGAATATCTGTCAGTTAATATTAAATATGCTATCTGAAGTTGAAAATACACTGACTACCATATTCTGCCCTCCCTTGCCTAAACATGTAATGACTCTGTGAGAGCACTCTGCAAGGTGGTATCTTTTTGCAGCCCAGCAGGGGGGATGGTATTAGTGGGTCCCTTTTCAGAAAAATCAACAGTCATCTTTGCTCTAGAACTGCTGTCTTCAAATATATTCACTTTCTTCCTACTTTGCAAAATTTTCCCCCTTTTAGCATTAGAGAAAATTCTGCTCCGTTATCATAATATTGTATACCACATCCTCTCTACCTTATGGCACATGGTAAAATTTTGTGTTCAATTTGCTGAAAATTGCCTGTAATATGAAATGGGAACATTTGAAAATTTAAAAAATTTCTCTCTGTCTTTCTGTCTGACACACACACACACACACGGGGCTTTTCAAGACTTTAGTTTTGCTAGTGTCTCAGTAAGTCCCCTCTGCACCTCAAAGTTGATTAGTGACTCCCTTATTCCTGGCTCCATGCAGTGATGTCCCACAAAGTAATAAATACCACTGAAACAATTAACAGGAGAGTCACAAGACAATTAGGACCTAGGAATTACTGGGAACAAAACCTTGCTTTACTCTCTCAAAAATATTCTCCATTTCAACTTCTTGCCAGGACTATAGCTTTTAACTTTTGTCATTGCCTCTTCCTCTTCTCACCATATGCTTTCATGAGATTTAAGCCTCTTACAGTGCAGCTCAGATCGTATTCCCCTCCTTCTCAAGACTCTTTGTGATTTCCCATTGCCTGCACAATTCACAGCGCTTACCAGAGCACATACCCTCCCCAGTGTCTATCACCCAGTCACCCCATCCCTCCCACCCCACCCCCCACTCTAGCAACCCTCAGTTTGTTTCCTGCGATTAAGAATTCCTCATATCAGTGAGATCATATGATACATGTCTTTCTCTGTTTGACTTATTTCGCTCAACATAATACCCTCCAGTTCCATCCACGTCGTTGCAAATGGCAAGATCTCATTCCTTTTGATGGCTGCATAATATTCCATTGTATATATATACCACATCTTCTTTATCCATTCATCTGTCGATGGACATCTTGGCTCTTTCCACAGTTTGGCTATTGTGGACATTGCTGCTATAAACATCGGGGTGGGAAGATGGGTTAGCCTGGTGGTGGGTATTGAGGAGGGCACATTCTGCATGGAGCATTGGGTATTATGCACAAACAATGAATCATGGAACACTACATCTAAAACTAATGATGTAATGTATGGGGATTAACAAAAGAATAAAAAAAAATTGAAATGATTTCCCATTGCCTGTAAAATTAAGGATTTACCTGAATTTTAGCATTGAAGATGTTACTACTGTGACCTGGACTAGCTTTAAACTTGTCTTTCCTCTCATATGTTCCCTGGGAAGCAACTTGTGCTTTCCCACTTTGGGTAATACAGTTTCCTCTGATTAGAAAGTGCCCTTTTATAACTCTGCGTGGCAAAATCTCAACCCTTCTTTAATGCCTATATTAAATCAGAGCCACGCCGAAAGCTTTTGACCCCAGTGAAATGGAAAACCATATTAACTCATTCTTTGTTCCACATTAACTCGTGTTGTTCTCCTGTGTACTTTCATTATATCCTTTGGTAGAAAACACCTTCCAGAATTCGATAAAGGCTGATATTAAAGATGAAAAGATATTATGCCTGCTAGTAGTACACATAATCTTTTAAAATAAAGTTGGAAACTTGAAATATTAGTTACTAAGTTCACAGCTGAGAAGTATTATTTGTCCTCCAAGTGAGAAGGATTTCTTCCATGAATATTCTCTTCTAATTGGGAGCAAATAAACCCCTCCCATTCTTTAGTAGTTTATCAGAAAGTTTGTGCAGTAGAGAACTATTTTTAAAAAATTAAAAACTATACATATGTTAGAAGTTTTTTGTTCTGTATGGGTAAAAATATAATTTTAAATGCAACTGAGAACATTTTTGAATTCTAAAATGAATTCTAAAATTCTTAAATTCTAAAAGATTTTAAATATTATAAATTTGTAGTATGTAATCATGATTTTAAGACAATTATTCTAAAATTTTAAGATTCTTTTAAAGCTAATTTTTTGTACTGAGGTCAGGTAAAGAAGTAAGGCAGTCTTCAGGAATTAAACATAATAATGAAATTTGGCTGCATCTAACTAATAAAATTATTTTGACAAGGCCATACTGGCTTACACAAGGGTTAACATACAATTTTAAAAATTTAAATCTTACTCTATAAAATATGTCATTTATGTCATTCATTTACTAACTCATTCTTTAATTCAGCAAATATTTGTTGTGCGCTGACTACACGCCAGACAAAAAACTATGCTACATGCTGGTGATAAAAGTGATCAAAATAGACACGTATTTTGATATAATCAAAAGTTTATTTTAAACTGATGCTAGTTATACTAATGAGGAATATTGCCCAGAAAGTCTAATTAGCTTTCAATTGCCATGAATAAATAATTAATTGTGACATCTTATGAGCACCTGATTTAAAAAAAAATGAGTTAAGATGAAGTTTATAAAACAGGGTACCACACATACTTAATAATCTTTCTAATTTATAAGTCAGTTTTTGTATACAGAACTGTCAGGGTGACATCTTAAGTTATTTTCAACATTTTTTCTCTCCATTTGGTGGCATGTCACTAGCAGTATTTTAGAGTTGGATGAGAAAATATTTTCAGTGAAAACACAGCTTGTTTAATACATTTCTTGACACAAAACCAGTCTCATATAAAGAGAACTTTGATTTACTGGAAATTTAATATGGAAATGTAAATTAATACTTTCATTTCTTTGTTCTAATTCTTCATTTTTGTTGGTGTCACTTCTTCACTTACTGGGCCAGACAGAAATAATTTTTAAAAAAACTGAAAAGCATTTCCTTGTAACAAATGCCAAAATACACATGATTTTTCAACTTGCTAGTTTTCACTAATTTTCTGTAAGACTTCATGAAGACAAGATAAAATGTTGAAGCAGAGGAAATTATATAAAATGGTGCCTATAAAAATGACAGACAATAAAATCCAAAGTGTTAAAAATACCAATGTGGTATGGTAAGCTAGTTTTTACTCCCTAAGGTACAAGTATGAATATCTATAAAATAGAAATTATTCCATATATGAATATATTTGCTATTACATGTTAAATGGAACCATTTTCTAAGGCAGCTGCCAGTGCCATACAAGTTATCGGGCATGATAGAGTTACATGATTCTTAACTATGTTCAGAGGCACAACCCAGTCTCAGGACACTTGGATGCCTTGCCTGAGTTATTGACCACATGGCCCCTCTTCACTCATAAGTGATTTCTGAGTGCTTCCATACAAAACATACACATGTTGTAGTTTTTGCAACAGTGGGTTTCAGATCTATCTAATTCCAGGACAGATTTTTCCCGAACAGGCAGAATAGAAACATCCTTGCAAAGTAATCAGCTTATTATCAAATTCATAACATGACTCTGAAGATTGCAATGAGAAAGAAACTCTGAATACGGGCATATGTTGTATTAAATACATTTCATCCCTAAATATTTGCCCTTTCGTCCGATAGGAAAATATTGCTTGATATTTAAGCTACAGAATTATGCCTAGAGATCTAAAAGTCTAAGTTATTGTTTACACAGACCAACTAATTGTTTGATGTAAATAATTACTTAGCAGACATCTGTTTGCTTAATTTTAGAGAGGTTTCTCTTGAGTAGTCTAGCTTCATAAATTAATGCTGAGACTTGGCTGAGTCACAAAGTAAACAAAATAAATATTGATTGTAGTCAGAAGCCACAGAAATATTAAAAGTCACCGAATAATTTCTGAAATGGACTTGTAACAAATTGTCAGCTGATTTTCCACCTCCTCAACTTGCAAACAGAGTATCCTGAAATTTATGTTTTTAGAGTTTTGTCTAAACTATCATAGTACCCCAGGCCTCAAATAATTTGATTTTCCTGTGCTCAATTTTTCATTATAAGGAATATGACACTTCTCTGTACTATTTTTTATCTAAATTGTACATCTCATATAAAAGAGTGGAATATTTGAATGTGACCTTCACCTGACAATAGGATGTAATAAAATAATCTAAAATACATAATTATTTTGTTAACCTATGAATCATAAAACTGTCACAATGAAAAATAATAATTTTGGATAGGACAGGTTTAATATTATTTTTTATTTTAATTCATTTAAGTTTTTATGATATTCTCCTTTTTGAGAAATTCAGGGTTAATCTTTGCTACTTGATACCTGATTTTTCCCCTAAAGGTATTCTCATCTTCTTTATATTCAATAAAATAGAAATTCCTAGGTTCTGATATATTTTATAAGGCAATGCACCTTACATTTTTTAAACTAATTTTTATAACGGTCCAATGATGTAAATTGATATTTTAAAAATGTCATATGTAGTAGCAATATAAGAAAATCCATGACCTTCATAATGTCATATCACATATTATTAATAGATTTTAATTTAGAAATAGGTATTTTAGATTCTATTATCTGATTTCTCTTTTCAGTGACTTGAAGAGTCAAAATAATCCAGAATATTAGGGACATACACATTGTTAAAAACAAATTTTGTTCATCTACACAAATGGATAAGAACATATTAAACATATTGATATCCAAAAATAGATCTAAATAATACAAAAGTTAAAAAAAAAGACGTTTAGTTAATTCTGGCTCCAGAGTGCATTTCACATATTTTAATAGCATATTTTAGTTAATATTTTTTGCCTATTTTAGTAATAAATTTAAGTTATTGAAAAAATAATGATTAAATAAAAAAGGGTATCTGATCTACATTTTCGTTTTTGCCTTGTTGATCTTCAAAATGAAATGTTCATAGAACCAACATTATACTTACTGACTGATAACTGTGCTTAAAGAGGCATGTTATGGGGCGCCTGGGTGGCTCAGTCGTTAAGCGTCTGCCTTCGGCTCAGGTCGTGATCCCAGGGTCCTGGGATCCAGTCCCACTTTGGGTTCCCTGCTCAGGGGAGAGTCTGTTCTCCCTCTCCCACCTCTCCTCCCCCTCCCCACTCCTCAGGCTCTCTCTCTTGCTATTTCTCTCTCTCTGTATCAAATAAATGATAAATAAAATCTTAAAAATAAGAGAGGCATGTTAAGTAATTAGATATGAGGCTAAAATGAAAATTTTGTTAAATTTATTTTGTGACTTTAAAGCAATTGAGTAAATGTTTACCCAGATCTCTCTAGTCTTACAGGAAATGGGAGTTATTCAAGGCAAATCTCATAAATAAATACATAAAAGTGATAGTAGATTTTCAGAGGCATTCAGAGGCCTATCTACATGTCACTGCTCTCTCCAGGAAACCTGGAATTGATCTACTTTATACCTCTATTCCTGAAAATAGGGGAGGTTATTTCTTCTACTTGAATTTTGCTTCTTCATTCCAAAAGGATAAAAAAAAGAAAGGACAAGTGGGATAATTTAATTTAATATGTGGATACTCAGTAAACTTATGTTGTATTGCCTTTTCTCCAACCAAATTTAAATGAATCAGACTAAATTAGAGAAAAAAGTAAAGCTAAAAGTATATTTTATTTTGTTACTTGTTCAATAGTCTTAAGATGGCAGTTTTTAATTATATATTTGAACAATTTATTTTCATAATTATAGATATTTATTAGAAAATAAATTAGAAAATAAGAATAAGCAAAAAAACTGCTTCTAATGCCAAATACATCCTCTGTTAACTGGGAGACAGTGATGGTTAAGAAACTGAAAGAGGTGGGGAGCCTGGGTGGCTCAGCGGTTAAGCATCTGCCTTCGGCTCAGGTCATGGTCCCGGGGTCCTGGGATGGAGCCCCGTATAGGGCTCCCTGCTTAGCGGGAAGCCTGCTTCTCCCTCTCCCACTCCCCCTGCTTGTGTTCCCTCTCTCACTTTGCCTCTCTCTGTCAATAAAATAAAATAAAATAAAATAAAATAAAATAAAATAACTGGAAGAGGTAAATACTAATGAGAATTCTCAGCATTTAAGCCACATCACTTTGAAAAATTGTTTAAAGAGGGGCACCTGGGTGGCTCAGTCAGTTAAGCATCTGCCTTTGGCTCAGGTCATGATCTCAGGGTCCTGAGATCGAGCCCGCATCAGGCTCCCTGCTCAGTGGGGAGCCTGCTTCTCCCTCTCCCTCTGCCTGCCACTCCCCTTGCTTATGCTCTCCCTCTCTGTCAAATAAATAAATAAAATCTTTAAAAAGAAAAGAAAAAAGGTTTAAAGAGTTAAACTGATTCCTTAAATAACATACTTTTTCCTTTTCTGTTTTTTTTAACATAGTTTAAAATTATGCTCTTCATATTGTAGGACATTTATATTATCATCATTACACATCTTTATTATCTCAGTATGGCATTATTGATTTATGATATACACTTCTTTTAATGAAAGAAAATAATTATAACTCATCTCACCCCAAAAAGAGCATTTGATAAAACAAAACTTTACCAAGATACTATACTTCATTATTTTCATAATTTGAGTTACTAAGTATGTATGTTTCAAAATTATCTTACTGTCTAATATTTAAAAAAAATCTCATGCTTTTGATAAAATCAGATCATCCAAATTAATTTATGTTATGGTTCCTTAAATACTCACTCATATTAATCATTTATTGAGCACCCGCTGCAAGATTGGCCCCATGCTAGTTTTGCAACTAATACGTGTCCATCAGATTATTTTTACCTGTGTGGTATTAATGATAGATTTTTAAATCTTGAGGGGATTTTCAAAATTATACTTAAATCTGATTTCTCATTTTGAATATAAAAAAGTAACAAAATAACAAAGTCCTAGAGAACGTCAGTGGTTTCCCCAGGGGATTGATAAACAAACTCTCTGAAATAAGAGTAAATTATGAACATAGATAATAAGACATTAGCTATTTCTATAAAGTCAAACTAAAATTTACTGGAGTTGGCAAGGAAAGGAAAATTTTACATAAGAGTTGGTTTTTTTATCTTGAAAACAGGTTTTTCCCTAATTTGTTTAAGGTTACTATAATGGTTATCCTCAAAATTTCCCAATAGAATTACTTTACTATAATTACAATAGTTACAGAGAGTAAAAAATTTTTAAAATATTTTTTAGCCAAGCTCAGGAAATGAATAAATATAAATTATACTTAAAAATGCATAAATAAAAGAATATCCATCATAATTTTTCATATGTAGTTGTTGACTAGTCTTGGCTTTGCATAAAACTCATCACTTAGGTAAATTACTTATTTTTTAATTTAACTAAATTGAACAAAAATTTAAAAAAACAGGGGTGCCTGGGTGGCTTAGTTCATTGGGCATCTGCCTTCAGCTTGGGGCATGATCCCAGGGACCTGGGATCGAGCCGCACGTCGGGCTCTCTGCTCAGTGGGGAGTCTGCTTCTCCCTCTGCCCTTCCCCCCACTCATGCTTGTGCTGTGTCTCTCTCTTTCTGAAATAAAAATCTTTAAAAACAATTTCTTTTTAAGATTTTTATTTATTTATTTGTCATTGAGAGCGAGAGAGAGCACAAGCAGGGGGGAGCGGCAGGCATAGGGAGAAGCAGGCTCCCTATGATGTGGGACTCAATTCCAGGACCCTGGAATCATGACCTGAGCCAAAGGCAGATGCTTAACCGACTGAGTTACCCTGGCATCCCTAAAAAAAAAAAATTAAAAATAAAAAATGAAGATGAACATTAAAAAAAATAAGCGTCCACACAGATCTGGAAATAAAACCAAAGTTAGTTTAAGTTGCAAATAACAAGTAAAGATTAGGGGCACAGTTATCAAAGGTTTGTCTTTTAATTTTGCTCTATCATTTTTAAAGGTCACATTCCTTTATGATATCTTTTAGTTGATATAGAAACATTATATATAATTTGTGTTATTGACCATTTTGTCTCTGTGTTAGAAGGAACACATAATTTCTTTCAGAAGAGAATTTGTCTCTGCTAAATGGACGTCTAAGTGGAAATCCTTACAAATCATAGTTTTTTTTATTTAAATTCAATTAATTAACATACAGTATATTATAAGTTTCAGAGGTAGAGTTCAGTGATTCATCATTTGTATATAACACCCAGTGCTCATTACATCATGTGCCCCCCTTAATGCCCATCACCCAGTTACCCCATCCCCCCACCGCCCTCCCCTCCAGCAACCCTCAGTTTGTTTCCTACAATTAAGAATCTCTTATGGTTTGTCTCCCTCTCTGATTTTATCTGTTTTATTTTTCCCGCCCTTCTGCTATGCTCCTCTGTTTCATTTCTAAAATTCCGCATATGAGTAAAATCTTATGATAATTGTCTTTCTCTGATTGACTTATTTCACTTAGTATAATACCTTCTAGTTCCATCCATGTCATTGCAAATGGCAAGATTTCAGTTTTTTTGATGGCTGAGTAATATTGTAATATTCCATTATACACACACACACACACACACACACACACCCCACATATTCTTTATCCATTCATCTGTCGGACATCTGGGCTCTTTCCACAGTTTGGCTATTGTGGATGGACATTGCTGCTATGAACATTGGGGTGCAGGTGCCCCTTCGGATCACTACATTTCTGTCTTTGGAGTAAATACCTAGTAGTACAATTGCTGGGTCATAGGATAGCTCTACTTTTAACTTTTTGAGGAATCCTCATACTGTTTTCCAGAGTGGCTGTAGGAGCTTGCATTCCCACCAACAGTGTAAGATGGTTCCTCTTTCTCCGCATCCTCATCAACATTTGTTGTTTCTGACTTGTTAATTTTAGCCATTCTGATTGGTGTGAGGTAGTATCTCATTGTGGTTTGATTTGTATTTCCCTGATGCTGAGTGATGTTGAACATTTTTTCATGTGTCTGTTGGCCACTTGTAATGTTTCTTTGGAGAACTGTCTGTTCATGTCTTCTGCCCATTTCTTGATTGGATTATTTGTTCTCTGGGTCAAACCAGTTTTCAAAAAAGGAAATTCATTCCACTCTTCCTCTGCAGTGAACTGGCTAACAGAACCTCTTCCTCTTCATAACCACAATCCCAAACTCACTGTTGCTTAAGAACTTTTACATAGCTTGCCTGAGGGAACATGCTCAATTCTTCCATTTCTTGACCTCCTCTAACAATCTGGTAAAGGCTAATGATGCTTAGAGAAAAACTCCTTAGAGAAAAACACACCTACAATGTACACAGAGTGCCCTTGCCCCCAACCAGTTGTCAGGAAGTTCACAGATTTTTCTGATGCTGAAACTCCTCCCCTAGAAACTCTAAAATCCTCTTGGATTAGGGCAGACCACACAGCTGGCACTGGTCTTCATCTTATTGGTGCTCTGTGAAATTCCTTTTATTGCATCATATTCTTGTAAGAAGCCATCAACCTTTACTGCGGTGCATTATAAGAAACAATCTCACAAAATCCATCACAGTGTTTACTATAAGGATGGTTTAGAGGGTGGTTTATTGCATTAAACAGTAACTTTCTGTGAGGACATACAGAAAAACATCTCCCTGGTATCAACATCAGGAATCATTAGACTTAGGCAATTTGTTTGTTTTACCTCATGAACCCTGCAAATGATTCCTTTCCCCTCTTCCAGAAAGCTCTGTGACCCTACTTTAGCCAGGCATAGGGACCTTAGGGGTTACGTGTTGTATACTAATTTAATTCTTGGCACCACCTTATTTTCCTATCACTATTTTCACATTGCTTCATTTTTTAAAATTTTAATTTATTTCTATATACTACATTTTGCTTTGGAAGCTGTCCATTTTAGACAAGGAGGAATATGAATAAATAAAATACTCTGGGTTTATTTTTTTCCTCTAATTTTCTTTTTCTTTTGAGGAAGAAGGAAGAAGGTCTAGAAGATTTTTATGGTTTTAATATTTCTCTCCATTAACAACACTTAGAAGTGAAATGTCCAAGGTAAAGACATATGATTATATCCTATTTATAAAATTCAAGGAAAAGACTTGTTAAAAAATAAAACAAAAATAATACTATACGAATATCACACAGGACTGATATAAAAATGTTAACCAATCATGTATTTTCTATCTCTTAATAACAAAGCCTGAGGATATGGGCTTTGATTGCAGGAAGAATGTAAATTGGATATACAGACAAGTTATTCACTTAACAAATATATTGAGTACCTACTGCAAAACAGAGCACTAGACTTTGTGAACATAACGATGAGTAAGACACCATCCCTGTTCTCAGTAGACTCATGTGACCAGGTGGTAATGCAGGGAGGTATGAGGAGCAAGCAGAAAGTCTGTCTGGGTTTGAAACCATATGCTTATTGCTGTATGACCTCTCTAAGCCTCTTTCTCATAGAATTATGAAGTCAAATAAATGAATGTAATGTGCTGAGAAGAAGAGGTAGTCACTATTTATTAAAACCTAGACCATTGGAACTAAGCAACAACACAACATCACTAGAAGCTGGAGAGAAATGACCTTAAAACAAAAAAAAGTACTGAAGTGCTATATATATCAGAGACCACAGAACCTCAGAACTGATAGAAAGAACCAGAGTGGCCAATTTTGTACAGGTCTGAACAGTTTACAAAGTGTTTTCAGACAGATTATTCTATTTGTTTCTCACACAGCCCCATCTTCATAATGAAAAACTGAGTCTCAAGGAATTTGATGCCTTTAGTAATTCATACTGTGTGGCCATTAGTCCTCCTGGCTGGAGATCTAGTGCTCTTTCTATTCAGCATGAGATCTTGGGGAACATCTAGCATAACTGTCTCACTTTAAAATATTTGCTTCTTATGTGGATCAGATCAGTCTCAGATCAAAACACAGCCCATAAAATATAATCCCATGCCATAAAAGTTTATTGAAACAGCCATACTATTATTTTTTTAAAGATTTTATTTTATTTTAGAGAGAGAGCATGAGTAGGGGGAGGGGCAAAAGAAGGAGAGAGAATCTCAAGCAGACACCCCCAAATTGTGTATATGGTGATTTTAGATCTATATGTGGGGTCTCTACAGTAACTTAAATATCGGGTAGTTTTTAATAGACTTTGTGGTACTTAGCAGATAAGAGATAGCTCCTAGAACTTGCCATAGCCTTAGCTTAATAGTCAGGTCATTACAATCTTGCTTTTATAAAAAAAAATGATTTATGATTATAACTGTTTCCTATTCTTCATTTGACATAGGTAGAATCCAAGTATTTCAAGATATATGGTGCCCTGGATTTAAAATCAGGTTTAGAGAACATAGATCTACTTATTTTGATGCTGCTGTATTCATTCTTAATTAGGACAGGAGATGCTGAAAATTTATTTAGTGATAAAGTTAATAATTCTCCTCCTGTAGCATCTGGTCTCCAGTGGCCTGGAGTCATTGTCTAACCTGAATTTGAGAATAGTTGAGAAAGGTGTTCTTTATGACCTCATTTGAATTTTAGTCATTGATATAGCAAGTCTCTTTAAATTTATCTGGGAATTATCTGAATATCCTGGTGTCCTTGGCCCAATATATCTGTAAATCCAAATAAAATATCTGAGGACCACAAAGAAATACAATTTGGTTAGTTATTTTTGTAAAAAATTCAATTTATAATTTGTTCCTTCCCAGAGGATTATATATACACATATGTAAGCTTATGATTTATAGATATATGGAAAAAAAATGTAAAACATAAATTGAGCATTTGCTATTTGAATTTTTAAGTTTTAATTAATAATTTATTAACACTTGAATTTAAATGAGTGGTTTTATTTTTTATTTTAATTATTTTAATTATTAAAAGTATTTTAAATATTTAGAAATATCAGATCTAGGATATCTGAACAATCTAGCCTTTACATGCAGTTATATTCTAGATATAAAATACCTAGAAATATAAATTCACTTGAAAGTGATAAATGCAAAAATTTTGTGTTCCAGATGGTTTGTTTCTGAGAGCAAGAAGATGTCATTTCAAAAACTTTATTTAACTATTTAACATCTGTTGTGTGTTCAAATTTACTACAAGGATTGAATTCATTTAAAATTTAAGTGATAGACCCTTTTCTAGGCTTTAGGTATCTTTTAGAAGCAGTTTATTTTTACCCATTCAGGGTAAATTCACTAGGGTTAGTTCACTTAGTAGCTACTTTAAATCTCTGTTCTTAGCCTCTCAGACCAACTGCAATCCTCTTCAATATCAACTGTTAACTTTCCCAACTAAAGCTAAAGGTATGAGACATACATTATCTCAATTTTTGCTCCTACCATCTCACCCACTCATTGAATCTCGTTTCCTCTACTCCAGTTTCTTTATCCTGGGATACTGTTTGGGAGTGTTCCTCATAGCAGCAGACGAACACGGTGCAAGTATTGTCCTCTTCAGTCCTGTGAGCAGGTCACTCAGTAGCCCATACAGGTATCTACTGGATGCTGCAGTATCCGTCTAGTCTTGTGGACATCCCCTTGGCACCCACCCTAGAAATCTAGGACCTCTGCTGTCACGTTTGTTTACTAAGGTGCCTGTACTCCATGATTCCCTTATCCTAAGCCGAGTCCCATTCATGGCCATTAGTTCAGGTAGAACATCTGTTTCCTTCACCAAGATCTCTTAGACAGTTAGGGTGAACAGGAGGCATACTCTCAGGGAAACCTCTCCTATCTTATACAGTGATAGATACATATTGGGTTTTACCCCCAATTATAAGGTTTCTTTGGCGAATTTTAGTCACCTCAGGGACTCTAGCATCATCTTATCCCTACTCTGATCCCTTCCAAATGTCTGCAAGCTCCTTGAACACCAAAGTGGCTTTTACTTTTCCCATGTGGCCAAAATTTATCTTCTTATATTTCATATCTTCTATCCTTTCTATACTGTGTCTTACAGCAAAACTATTAATAAAGACATCTAAGCCTTGTTCTTGATATGTAAAGGGAAGTGTTTGAACTTAAAAATTCTTTTTATGCTCCACAAAGGCTGACTTTCAAGACTATGTCTTTTAAGGGCTTCAAAAAAGAATCTAAATAGAAACTCAGAGCTAAAGAACGACCTCTCTGTTTGAGACTGTACACACATACACTCCCAACAGAATTTTGAATGTCATCAGTTAAAGGGTGGGGAGCTGTAGGCCAATATAATTTACAGAAGATAAAAAGTACATTTGTTTCATGGCTTCAAAGTATTATCCCCTTTCAATGTGCATTGCTTTTCTTATTATTTTATCTTAGATATAAAGGAAGTCTTGGAATCAGATAAAACTCAGTTTGAATACTAACTCCATGGATACTCCCTCATCTGTAAGATGTCAATAACAATACTTCCCTGGTTGTTATAAGAATTAAATGAGTTAATTAGAATAATGTCTGAAACATAATTGATGCTTTATAATGTATACCGTTGATATTACTATCAGGATAGTATTTAATATCTAGTACTTAACTGTTGCTTGATGATTAAAGGTAAAAATACAGGTAAATTCCAAGCACCATATTTGGCTTTTAGAAAGCTCTCTTCAGAACTTAATTAGCTTTCTCCAGCTTTCCTTTTTGTTTTCAAAGCTGACTCCCTTACCTCTGCTCTGTGTAACATGATTTTCTGCCTCCTAAATAGGCCTGTTGTCATTCAATATCTATTTCTATTGTATATTCAGTTTCTCTCTTTCCATTCAGTTTTCTCATGTTTAAGTCCCCTCTGTTCTAAAGAAATTGCTAATTTCTACCTCAAACTTTCCTCACTCTAGTGCCAAACTTCTTGGATACGTATTGAACATGTATATTCCTGTGACTACCCAGCCTTTGAAGATTCTAACTAAATTTGTAGAATTTCCCTACTTTATGAATCTTGGTAAGAGAGCATCTCTCACAAGAGAAGCTGAAAATGCCAGATATCCCTCCCCACCTCCACCTTTACTACTAGAGTGGGACACATGACTCAGGCTCCATTGAACTGTTATTTGTATTCCAAAGACACAGTCATAGGTAGTCACAGTCAAGACTGTTTTTCACAGTTTCAGGGAGACTAAGGGCCTAGGGCAAAAGTGGTGTTAATGGTGTTAATCCTTTGTCCAGAGATGCTTTGGCTTGAAAGTGCAAACTTTACTATCTGGTACTGAGATGTGATGGCAGTGTGTGTCCTTGTTGGATCCTGATGATGGTGTACATGGCCTTGAACTTGGTTATCAAATCCTTCTTTCAATACGGATAGCTACCTAATATCCTTTAAATAAATTCCTTTTCTGTTTCACTCAGCCAGAGTTGGTTTCTCTTGCTTACAACCAAGAACCCTGACTGAAATAAACGAGTAGCCTATTTCTGCGGCTTCATCTCCTTCCCTTCTGTTCTGCCTTTGACTCACTGCCAACTGGGTTTCATCTCCACAGAGGCTGGTCTCTTCTATGGCAAAGTGACCCAACTATTGCCAAATAAAAAAGCTGTACTCCCAATCCTGCCAAGACTTACTGTACTGCAGGATAACTTTGATCTTGCCTTCCCATAAACATTATCTTCCTCTCCTGATTCTTTTCCTGCCCTTGACTTAGGCCTTCCAGTATTATACCTTGTCTGCTTTCCATGGATTTGCATTTGAAATGTGGTTGTGCTCCCTGATTTGGCTATTTTCTCACTATATCCCTACATTTTTCCCTGGGAGAATTTTTTCTTCCTCCATAACCACGATTTCTCTTTGAGATTCCCCCACTTCAAATAACAAGCCATACTTTTTTTTAATTTTAATTTTATTGAATGTTATGCCCAATATCATGCCCATATTTCAAAATGTTTGTGAAAAACTGTCTACCATGAGTATACCTTAGACTCAGTATTTCCCAAATTTGACCTTCCCACCAAACCTGCCCCACATAGGAGATTCTCTGTTTTAGAGTTAATGGCATGTTCACAGTTACTGAGAATTGTCAGATGCTCCTTTTCCCCTTTCCTTTTGTCCCTATTCCTCGTTAGCAACAAAACTTGTTTCTAACCCTGAAATCTCTTATATCACTGAGTTTTTGCCCATCCCCCTGGCAGAACCTTGGTTTGGCTCTCATATTTTAATTCCTTCTGTTGTCTTCAATTCTGTCTTTCTTGAATCCATTCCCACATATTTGGCAGGATTATCTTCTTAAAATACAGCTGTGATGATGTTTCTTTCCTAGTCACAAAAATCTAGTTTTTACAAAATAACATCTAAGTTATTTATTCTTAAAAATTTAACCTTAATCTTTCTAATAATGTCCAGTATGGACAGTGTCCCTGGTGTGCTGATGAAATGTATTCTCCTAAAAATGGATGTTCTAGCCCACATCTTTTGATTAAGCTGTTTTTTTCTGACTGAAATGTCATTTCCCTCATATCAGCCTTTCAGAGCCTTACACATCTTTAAAAGCTGAGCTGACTTTCTACTTTTTCTAGGAGACTTCCTAAAATTATACATGTAGAATTCATATTTTCTTTTCCTATGTTCTCATATAATTATCAATATTTACATATTTTTTCTTAACTATATTGTGTCTTATCTTTCCTAGAACACCCAGACACAAACTTTTACCTCAATATCATTTGTTTATTTGAATATAAATAAATTTCTGTTCAGAGAATCATATACCTCTTTTCCTTGTGTGCCTTGTCTTTGCAAAAAAATTTAATCCATGCAATCTCTCCCACAGTGATCCATTTCCATGATAACTGAGTTTTCCTTAAAATAATGGAAGTAGGACCCATGTTCTGTATCACTTATTCATAAGAAGTTAAAATCAACTTCCTTTCTACTCTTAATATTGTTAATATAAAGACTGATAAAGGCAAACCATTAAAAAAAAGTTTCTCTCTCCCATATGGAAAGAATCTTGGACAACTTTTAGCTCTGCACTCAGTTTCAACCTCAGACAAATCATTTAATCTCGCAAGCTTAAATTTATTTGTGATAATAAGGGCAAATGTAGAAAAATTACTGTAAAAGTTCAAAAAGATACTTTAAGCAAAAGCACCGGGAAAGCTATAAAAATGTGATATGAATAGTTGCCATCGTCACCAAAGCTTGTTGATGTGTTCCTAAGTCCCTATTTTGAACTCAGTGTCACCTCTAAGATATCAGGACCCCTATATGGGAAACAATGCCCCTCTACTTTTATATTTTCACTTCTACTCTAGAATCATCTTTTTGGTTTATTTATTTATTTTTAGAGGCTCCTGACCTGATGTCCCTTAAGATTGTTATGATTTTGGTAATAGGGATTTACGACCTTGTTTCAGTTTGAGTCAGTCTTGACTGACTCCACAAGAACCCAAACTCTATGTTTCCTATTCTGATTTTAAATGAGTGCTGACTCTAAGTCTATTTAGCCAATATATATTAAAATGAACAATGTGAAAGGTGCTAGTAATGTAGGTAGATGATAGCTGCTTATAAAAATGAGGGATAAATCAAGCCAAAATATAACTGCAGTACAAAGAAAAATTTAGTAAATGTCTATAAGAAATAAAAATAAAATTCTGTTAGGATTCAGAATAGAAGGAGATCAAATCTGAGGCAATAATAACAATCATAAAAACCCTTGTATAAAAGAGGTGACATTTAGGATGGGTCTCAAAAATTGAGGAAAATTTTATTGATTGTCATAAGCACTCTTAGCCAGCAAATCACATAAGTGTGAAAAAAGAATATTTTTAATCAGCATTCTAAGTTTCCTTTGTTTCATTATAGCAAAGGTATGTAGTGGAAAATACACACCCACACAGATGATAGGTGTCTGCAAGTGAAATGGAATTTTACTTAATTAGCTTATGATGTATCCAATGAAGTTTTGTATTTGTCAGAATAAGGTTAAATGTGCAATCTATACCCTATGTAAAGACCATGGTTACTTGTATTCGGGGAATCCATTGGGGTCTTTACCACAGGAAAATTTCTAAGTGTTTTTGTCACCTTAAAAAAATAGCTCACATGCCCTATCTACAAAAAGTGATTTAGTTATCTGGAAACTTACACTTGAGTATCATTAAATAAAGGAAGAAAGTGATACTGAAGCTGCTATATTTCTTTATTTTCCTAATTGTAAAACTTGAAACATTTTAAAATAAATTGTTAAGTGTTGAAGTATGTGGTTTTGAATGTCAGTAAATGGTCAGTAGTTATAATGATTTTCCCTAATAGATGTAGATTATTTGTGCTAAGGGAGCTATTAACATTGGACCCTGATGCAAATATTTTAACTGTATCCTAATACAAGTGTGTGGGGAGGTGAGTTTCATTGGATGTGTCCTGGCAGAGCCAATATGGCAGATATTAAAATGTTTTTAAGATTCTAGATCTCTCCTGGGTTATAACTCAAACTCTACCTTGTGCCAAAGTCAAATGCATAAAGTATTGGTATTTTAGCAGGCACAATGCTGATTTTGAGATCTGCTAGGAGTAGGGAGGTAAACAACCTTTACTAACTTCATGGGGCATTTTAGGGGACAGTGTTACAGTGACATTGCAGAATCTTCCTCATGGTCTACTTGAGAATATTAATATAATCTATCAGTAACAGATGGGAGACATTGATTTCACGGGAAGCTATATTCTGAAATGAGAAGGTGCCAAAGATTCTTATACCTACTGTGGCTTAACTATGTGCTCTGCCGCTCAAGATTTTTGTAATGCATCCATTTTAGTTATTATTCCTTATTTACAAAAATTATAATGCTTTTAATTTTCATACTTAAGAAAAACAAATTCAAAGATGTCTCTTTTTCCTGTCTCTCACATCTGTCCATGTGGATTATCGGGAGCATAGGCACCCAGAGTCTTCAGACTCAATTTTTTTCCACTCTGCAGTGTTTCACACTATTTCTCCTACAACTCAGCAATGACTTCTCCTTGCTCTTAAGACAGAGCCCTGATTCTTTAAATAGACCTTCAAAGACTTGGCATTTCTCTTTTCCCTTGTTTCCCGCCCAGCAAGTCCAATGCAGATGTAGGATGAATTTACCAATGTTCTGAATTGACTGAATTTGTTAATTTACCCAAAGCTTAGAAATATTATTCCTGATTATAGTCAATGATGTATTCAACGTGAAAGAAAAAAAAAAGTGTTCAACTGTAAAGAGCTAAGGGTCAGAGATTAGATTTCTTTAAAAACTATTCTTTTTATGAATTTATTCTTTGTTTTAAAAGTCTTCTTGAATATGATCATAAATATTTTTATTAATGAATAGATCTCAAATCTTAGCATTTTTTTTTCAAATCTTAGCATTTAAAGAATACTTTAGATTGGGTTGGCCTCAGATCCCTGCTGTTTAGAGGAAATTAGAGAAGAGAGAGGACACCGTCTGCTTTTGTAAAGAAACAGCAAGGCCTTGGCTGCCAGTGCCAGAATGAGTCTGAGTGGCTAAGGGTCGGAGGTTGGAAAGACACAGAAAGGGAAGACAGGCACAAGGGAAAAAGTGAGGGTTCATGACAACCCATCCGTCCAACTCTGCTAATTCCTCTAGGCATCACTGTAAGCTTTATAAATTACTTTAAGAAACAAGATATTGGTAAATATATAAATTTGATGAATTGATCATTTGGTGGATTGTTGCTTTCACTGAATTGCCCATTTTGTGAAGTGGCTTTCAGTGCATTGAGCCATCTGTTTTAAGGCAATCTCACTTTCCCCCTTATTATTTTAATGATACTCCCCTCCTCTGGGTTCCTCTAATTAGCATTCCCTCTTCTTTAGCAGCATTTCTAAATATATCCTATTGCCCAAAATAAGCTTCCTCTTACTATTCTGCAGAATGAACTGGCTTAGAAGTCTGTTCTCTGGGAGATCTTCCTTAGTCCCCATATTGATCAAGGATCCTGGTTCAGAAAAGAAATCTCCTCTAACAATTTTACACACAAATGGATTTATTAAAGTAATGCTAGCTCTTGAAAATGTGGAATTGGCTGAAATAGCAGACTCTCGGCTGATCTTTTAAGAACAACAACTGAAGACAAACCAAAGAACTATACTGCTAAGGGATCTGTGTCCTCTGTCAAGATCAAGAAGCTTCATTATTAGGAAGCTGCCACTGAAGCTCCTGGCCCCAGAACCATACAACTCCTACCATGATCTGTGTCAGCAAAACATCTGCCATTTGCCATTGCTTTCTCCCCACATAATTCATTTCTGAATCTAAGCCTTATGTGAATACATTTTGATCAGCAGGACCCATCCTAGCTTCTGTGGAGACTTGGAAATAGAGTTTTAAGCCCTCCAGCCTCTGTTTTACAGGAAGACATTCTGAAAGGGGTTGAGAGAATCAAGGGGCACCTGGATGGCTCAGTTGGTTAAGCGTCTGCCTTTGGCTCAGGTCATGATCCCAGGGGCCTGGGATCGAGCCCTGCATCAGGCTCCTTGCTCAGTGGGGAACCT
This sequence comes from Neomonachus schauinslandi, assembly GCF_002201575.2. Taxonomy (NCBI): domain Eukaryota; kingdom Metazoa; phylum Chordata; class Mammalia; order Carnivora; family Phocidae; genus Neomonachus; species Neomonachus schauinslandi. The sequence goes on along the minus strand of NC_058404.1, from coordinate 129,380,836 downwards.
GCTTTTCCCTCTCCCTCTCCCTCACCTTGGGTGAGGATGAGGATGAGGGAGGGAGAGAGGGAAAAGCACCCTCTGCTGCATGACGCTCTGTCTACTTGTGTATGCGCTCTCTCTGTCAAATAAATAAATAAAATCTTAAAAAAGACTATCCTAAACTCACTCATTGTAGTGGTCCCTGGCAACACGTGGTTATTGGGCATTTAAAACGTGGCTAGTGTGCCTGAGGAACTGAATTTCTTAGTTTATTTAATTTTTTTATATTCAAATTTTGAAATGGAAGTAGTACAGAATACTTTTCTATTCAACATGAGTTTATTGTTTGGGGAAGACTATGTTTCACTTTGGCTGTTGCATTATATAAGTTATTGCTGCTTAATCTAGTGTGCCTTTATATTTTACTTCTTTAATGTGGTTACTAGAAAACTTAAAATTATATATGTGCCTTACATTACATTTCCATTCATTTCCATTGGACAGTGCTACTCTAACCCCCTAGATGGGGGTAGGTCTGACTATGTGTCCACAGAGTACCTATATATCCCTAATCCTCATGTTTGTTTGTTTGCTTGTTTTTCATAATAATCACTTCTGTATGTATTTTTATCCCCTAGCTTGTAAAATTCATAAGTGGAAATACTACATATTTTTGGTCACCATTATTTTCCCTAGCACAATGCCCACAAAAGTAGACAATAAAATTATACCAAATGAATGAATGAATAACTCTAAGAATGGATGTTAAGAGCTAGGAATCTTTGTAGCTCAAGGTAAACCTTATGTTAGGATTTTATTACTTTTTAATCAGTACAGCTATTACTTTAAATAAGTTGTTGAGATTAACCATTGCATTTCATAGTTGCTTAAATTCCAAATAATAATTGAACATACCTTTTTTTTTTACACATGATATAACTTTCTGTTAGTTTCCTTTTTAAAGAAGAGACAGAGAAGGAAAAAGATTTCTGGGATTTTTCATTAGAGATGCTACACCAGTATTGTAATTTTAAAGATAGATTTCCATATAGATGCAACAATGTGACATAAACCAGTGCCACCTACAGAGTGAGTGTCTCAGGGAGTTAAAAATAGCATTTTGCTGTTTCAATATGAGAGAAAATTTATAGTGTTAATTTTAGTACAAATGAGAGATTAAAATAGTTATTTCAACAGTGTTGCAAAGCATAAAGAGAAAAAAATGATTAACTCTAATAGAAAGGTGGTTTTTTTTTTTTTTTTTTAACGAGGAAGCCCTTTGAAAAATAATATTTCCAAATTCTCGTGCTTTAATGAAAATGGAGGATGAGGCTATTTGTTAGAACCTTAAGAGAGTATTAATAGAGGGAGTAAAATCTTTGTCACCACATATGTAAATATAGATATGAAAGAGCCACAGAAATGAAACATCACAGTGGGAGCATCAGAAGTCATGGGATAAATTGGGACTACTACGAGTATCAATTTTTTTCAAAACAATTTTTGAAGGAGGTGGGGTGAAAAGAAATGTAAGTATAGGAAGTTCTCATCAGAAAATAATTGAGACCAAATTTAAAGTGAATCTACTCAAAATGATGTATCACTTAAGACTTTCGGTTTAAAAGAGATTCAACTACAGTTTAAGCAAAAGTACATTTATTTCCTGATGTAATAAAAATATTTCTGAACAAGTCAGGAAACGACAGATGTTGGCGGGGATGCGGAGAAAGTGGAACCCTCCTACACTGTTGGTGGGAATGCAAGCTGGTGCAGCCACTCTGGAAAACAGTATGGAGGTTCCTCAAAAAGTTGAAGATAGAGCTACCCTATGACCCAGCAATTGCACTGCTGGGTATTTACCCCAGAGATACAAATGTAGTGATCTGAAGGGGTACGTGCACCCCGATGTTTATAGCAGCAATGTCCACAATAGCCAAACTGTGGAAAGAGCCAAGATGTCCATCGACAGATGAATGGATAAAGAAGATGTGGTATATATATACAATGGAATATTATGCAGCCATCAAAAGGAATGAGATCTTGCCATTTGCAATGACGTGGATGGAACTGGAGGGTATTATGTTGAGTGAAATAAGTCAAACAGAGAAAGACATGTATCATATGATCTCACTGATAAGAGGAATTCTTAATTGCAGGAAACAAACTGAGGGTTGCTGGAGTGGGGGGTGGCGTGGGAGGGATGGGGTGACTGGGTGATAGACACTGGGGAGGGTATGTGCTCTGGTAAGCGCTGTGAATTGTGCAAGACTGTTGAATCTCAGATCTGTACCTCTGAAACAAATAATGCAATATATGTTAAGAAAAAAAAAGAAGAAGAAGGTAGCGGGAGGGGAAGAATGAAGCAGGGGAAATCGGAGGGTAGACGAACCATGAGAGACGATGGACTCTGAAAAGCAAACTGAGGGTTCTAGAGGGGAGGGGGGTGGGAGGATGGGTTAGCCTGGTAATGGGTATTGAGGAGGGCACATTCTGCATGGAGCACTGGGTGTTATGCACAATCAATCAATCATGGAACACTACATCTAAAACTAATGATGTAATGTATGGGGATTAACATAAGAATAAAAAAAATATTTCTGAACCATCAAATTGTCTTCTTAATATTAATTGATGAAACATTAAAAAAAACTATTTTGCATTAAGTCACTCCAAAATAATTCAATAACAGTACATGAGGATCTTATGTTTCAGTGAACAATCACAGCAATAGTTCTACAGGCAGAGTTACTTAATTAATCGGACCCATATACATTCTTCCTCCTCAGTGGTATTTTCAAAATGTTTGGACAATATGTATGATTAATACCCTTGCTGTTTTATTTAATTCCTGCTGTCATTCTTTATGTGCTTTGTCTTTTTTGTTAATTTTAAATTTGCAGAAAATATATTTTCAAATTATTTTATATTTAAGGAAGTTCTATATCATTGACTAATCAAAGTAAGTATTTTTACAAGATATTTTTTTGAAAGATAATCTGCACAAGGTATTTTTGTCAAGCTAATAAAATGTACTTCAGAAATGTCCATATGGAATAAAAATGGAGCAAAACCATAAATAGCAAAACCATAAACATTGCAGTTGGGGTAAGTCACTTATAAATTATAAAAAAAAATAATCAAATACTACAATGCTTTTTAGTAAATACACTATTCAGTAACAGGGATGGGCCAAGGGAAAAAAAAGTGTGATTTTGGTATGTCTTCAAGTTGAGCACAATCCAGAAGCATTCCACTTTCTATCCAGAGCCATGTCCATCTTTTAAATTCTCCCAAATCTAGGTGGCAGGAATAAATGAGAACAGACTTGAGGGAGGACCATACCCTTGGACTCTTCAGGATTCTTGTGAGTTAATTAAAAGCTACAGTTATATTTAAAAATTGTTGCTGATAACTCTATGCTCTAATGCTTAAGAAATAACCAATTATTGGGGTGCCTGGGTGGCTCAGTCATTTAGCGTCTGCCTTCAGCTCAGGTCATGATCCCAAGGTCCTGTGATCGAGCCCCACATTGGGCTCCTGCTTGGCGGGAAGCCTGCTTCTCCCTCTCCCACCCCCTCTGCTTGTGTTCCCTCTCTCGCTGTATCTCTCTGTCAAATAAATAAAATCTTTAAAAAAAAAAAGAAATAACCAATTATAGAAAATTTAAGATTTTTTTATTTTGTAATCAGTATATAATCTATCAAAAACAATTTTACTAGCTTTACGTGAAACAAGTAGGGTGGATGATTTTTATAAGTTTGGAACACAGGCAATGAATAAGCATTTCACAAAGTCAAATGACAATATAAAAAGTCTAGGTAAGAAATTTGAAATTCTCTTTCATGACAGGTTCATATTATATTTACATATGTACATTAATTTTACTCATAAAATATATCTGATTAATTTAGCTAATAGACTAGTACACAGTAAATCTTATAAAGTTAATATATAGTAAACTTTAGAAAGTTATATCAGTTATTAAGCAACTACTCTTCTTATTTTATAAGATCTATTTAAGAAAACAACTTCAGGATTTTAAAAAGTATCTGATTGGCTAAATGGAGCACCTGACATTTTCTTAAACACTATGTGTACCAGTCTCAGTGAATCTTTACAATACTCTGATTATGTGGCTACTTTCCAACATCCTTATATATAGTGGTGCTCCCCAAATACTTATTTCATTTTGGATATGCCACATATTGTAAGGATCAGACTTAAATATTTTTCCAGGGAGTTGCTAACCAAATCACTATTTAGTAGTACTGGAACTGGTTGGCTGAAGCCTGCATCTTAATTAAAGCACAGTGAGAATGGATCTTCCACTTTATATGTAGAGGTAACTTAGAAGCTCAGCTTTTGTGAATAAATGAATTCTTGTTACCATGCTGAAGTATATAGGATACAGGGCTCAGGCACACAATCTACAACTATTTCAGATGTCAATGAGAGAGACGAATTAAATGAAGTTTCTGTTGCACATGGAAATACAAGCCATCATTATCAATGTGAAGGTTTATATAGGCTGTAAACTCACATTTAAATTCATAGATTGCACTAGAGAGTCAATCTTGCAGTATCATACAGACTTTTTTTTCACTGCATGAAATTTTTTCAACTTTCCTATTAGTTGAACTATTGTTGTAAACTTCAGGTTGGTGATATCATGGGTCTACAGATTTGATTACCTGTGATTTATATGTTCTTAGTGTATTGGTTGGTGGCATATGTATATGGGGGAAGAGGGTATTCTTGAATATGGTCATAAGTGCTATGATGCAGAGATTTTAATATTTCCTGCTAATGTGACCTCAGTAGATGAAGGACTTTGTTTAGGATAGTGAAATTGCACTAAGGTCATCATATCATAACAACTCACATATGAAAATAATAAAACAGTAGATATGCTATGATTATTAACAATAGGATATTACAATTCATCAGATCATGAATTCACAACTTTTTCCTTGTGATGAGAACTCCCTTAACAACTTCTATATATATCATGCAGCAGTGTTAACTATAGTCATCATGTTGTACATTATATCCCTAGTACTTCTTTATCGTCACAACTATTAATGAGGTATAACACCTTGCTAAAATTGACAAAATTGCTCTTCATAACTCAGGTTTCAAATTGCTCACATCACTTCTTTTTGTTCTTCAGGACAGAGTTCCAATTATGTACTAATCTTATTTTTAGCACTTTTTGTGTGTTATAAATGCACTCAATAGAACTGTGTCTAATGTAAATATTGATCTCTATTGGTGCCTTGCTTGTATTAGTTAGGATATTAGTTGGCTGTTCTAACAGGGATCCGAAATAATTATCAAAAAAAAGGGGGGGGCCCAAATGGTAGGGAGAATCTGCCTACAGAGTATTCAGGCTCCATGTTTCTTTTATCTCACTCTGTCGGGCAAAGGGATTGCCTTCCTTTTCATGGTTTAAGGTGACCCTGTATCACACTCAAAGAAAATGGAAGTTGAACCACACATTTCCACTTGCCTCTTTTCATCCAAATCTTAGAATCATGGTCACACCTGGCTGCAATGGAAGCTAGAAAATATTGCCTTTACTCTGTGTGGTTATAAGCTTCTATCAAAACATGCGGATTCCATAACTCAGAGAGGGGAGTATGGACAATGGGAAACAATGAGTAGCTTTTGCCACAATGTCAAGGACATTTCTCTATTGTCTACAGAGACGGGACAGCATTTTCTCTTGTTGTTAAAGAAGACTTCAAAGGCATAATTTCTACAAAGGGCAATGGACCTTGCAATTTGGTGTTGAACTTCAAAAAATATAATCACTAACCATGGATCCAGTAATTAAAAGAAAATGAGACTATGTTTAAAATATAATTCCTTGGTTTTACCCTCCTCCCTATGTAAGCTGTAAGGTACCTGAGGTATTAGGTATCCACAGGACATAAACAATAAACACTGAAATGAGAAAGAAAACAGGGAGATAATGCAAGGTTTCTCTCTCTTTCATTCTATATGTGTATGTGTGTATGTGTGTGTGTGTGTGTGTGTGTGTGTATGTGTGTTGTACTCTACAGTTTTTCCTTTATCCACGAAGATAAACATTTTCCTGGAAAGAATGTGGATCAAGAATAATGATTTAGGTCCCTGGTATTAGGACACTGAGTAATAGTAGGCAATATCTTCAATTATAAATCTATAAAAATACATAAGAATATGGGGCAAATTCACAGACCTTTCTGCATAATCTTGGATTAGCTGAGGCTTAAAGATCCTTGATTCAGACATTGTATGAGAAATTATTTTTAGTAATCAGTGGCTCTCAAACTGAGACAATTTTGCTACCCTAGGGACATTTGGTAATATCTGGAGATTTTGCAGCTTCCTTGAACAACAGAGAATTATCCGGTTTAAAATGGCAATAGTGACATTGTTGAGAAATCCTCATCTAAATCATACAGCAATGTGAATTTGCTATTAGCATGGAAGAACCCATATATTTTGGTAGATGTAGTCTATCTGGTTACTATGTCCATAGAGGGATTTCAATATGTATTTGTTAGGAAATTATATTTTAAGGATAGTATCCTGTTAGATTTGATGAGTTAGTTAAAAAAAGGCGTGTGATTATCTGGGAGTTGAGCATTAACATAGTCATTTCACATGAACCATTTCAATATTAGTAAGATCTCTACCACATATATGGATAGGTTTTGAAATAAATTCGTTTTAGCTTTCGATTCTGCCAATAACTAGCAAAAATATATACCTTGAGCAGTATCAATGTTTATACTTGTTTTTATTTTTGCTATATTTTGCTATAACTACAGTTCACTAACTTTTATCTAATAAGGAGATAATTTTATCAAATAAAAAAGTTTTTTCTACATGTTTCTGAAACAAAGCCCATTTGGAAAATAATTTAAATTTTATTATATCTAATATTTATTCTTCAGCAAATGCACAGCAATTCCTTAGTACTATACTTCTGTTCTAGGTGTTGGAGCTATAGCAATAAATTAAATATTTTTGTGGAGTTAGATAATAGGCCTACATGCACACATGCACACACACACCCATACGCACATATCTATATAAATACACCTATGTGTATATAAAACATATACATTGATAAAAATATATCTGTATATGCATGCATATATGTGCATAAATGCATACACACATGTATGCTATGTGAAAATATGTGTGTATATGTTCTATGCCAAATATAAAAAAAAGATAAGTAGAAAACCAAGTGCTTATGTAGGAGAATAAAGACCTTTGTGATAAAATGATATCTGAAAAGAGACCTGATGAAAATACAAACACTTTGAATCAAGTGGCAGATTTGATCAGATTTTGATCAAGGATTAGTACTTGGTTATTTCTTTAAAGTCTATAACTTTATGACCATAAAATTACTGTCTTTGAATCTAAAGTTCATTAGATCTAAGACTTTGTGATTAGTGGTAAAGGATTACTGTCTAATTATAGAAACTGATTTGAATAATAGAATTTGATAAATCTAAAAAAGGCAGAAAATCTTATGGAAATTTTATAATAAATTAATATATGTTTAGTGCCTCTTGATGTCAAGTTATTAACAGATATAATTTTTTTATAACTGTGATTAAATAAAGATTTGAATAGGAGAATGCGATTGTCGAAGCAAAGTTTATTATTACGTCAATTTATAATGTGAGCCAATTTAGTCATTTGTCCTTAATAAATATAAAGCCTAGGAATGACCTCTGTCCTCAAGGGAGTACTTAAAAATAAATAAATACAGTAAGGAATTGTGCAGGGCACAGTGTAGACACAGACTGGAGAATATAATTCTACCTGGGGAAGCAATCAGAGACCTCTGACCTGATTTTTGAATTTATCAACAGTCTTGCATTAAATCGTGAATGAGATTAACTCATACCACAGAGGACTATAAAGCATTTAACTTCAGCCTGCTTTGTGATAAAAGTCCTTAGGGTTGCATTTAGATGTACCTTTTCAGGAACACCTACATTTATATATATGATACAATCCCTTTAATTGTCTTTTTATATGAAAACAGAATATAAAAATTTCAATTGGTATATAAAAGATCTACTCTAGCTAATTACATCTCAATCCCTTAAAACTTCATGCAAGATATTAAACTTTTACTTTACACAAGGATTGTGTACAAGTACATTAACTGAAAAAAAAAAATACTGCCATTTTAATCACTAACACACTCCCATGAAATTAAGGCATTGTGCTTTTTATAAAATACATCTTTAACACATGAACATCATGAACAATATGCATTCTCCACTGACCCCCACATTGGGCTCCTGGCCCAACGGAAAGTCTGCTTCTCCCTCTGCTGCTCCCCCTGCTTGTGCTCTCTCGCTTGCGCACTCTCTCTCAAATAAATAAATAAAATCTTAAAAAATATATGCATTCTCCAATAATATACATTATTATTGTTGGAAATATATTCTTTAACCAGAGTTTAGTATGAGGTGATATTTTTGACAGAAATCATAACTAAAGAAAAATTTTGAAATTACACCATTATTATTTATTTGAAAATAACTTACGTTTGCAAATAAAACATTTTTTATGACCTTTAAAATGAAAAGTAGCACTAAAAAGCTGATATAAGGTTATAATGTTTCTTTATATTCTTTAACCTAGCATTCTTAATCCATTACGTTTTCCACACAGACAAATCAAAACAATGTTCATTATTGTATATAAAAATATCTCTAAGTTACCTGTGATTTACAAGGCCATTTACTTTGAAATTGAATGTGCAGTCAAATACTTACCAATAATGAAATTTGAAGGCACTCTTAAGTTATTGAGATACTCTGACTATACTTCAGATGATTTCGTAATTAAATTTTCCCTTCAATATTAAATTAAAATTAAAATCTTTAGCTGACAGTTTTTCTCATTAAAAAGCACTTAAGCCACTTACTGTGTATAGAACGTACACACACATTGTTTCAGGAAGAAATACATGATCTCAGTTATTACTAATATTGCTTTCTTTATTTGATACATTTCAAGCATTGCTAGGAACACTTAAGACATTATGTTTAATTACAGACATTCCATGCTTCTTTAACCGGTAGTCAGTAAAAATAAGTATATTTTATGTTAGTGATGTTGAAAACAGCTAGAGGCAAGAATTCTCATGAATTTCATAAAAACTGATGGTGGGGTAGAGAGGGTAATGTAGTTTTACACCTAAATTTTCACTGATACTTTTCTTGTATCAAAATCCCTCCTCCCTCCCTCCTCCCTCCCTCTTTCCTTCCTTCCTTCCTTCCTTCCTTCCTTCCTTCCTTCCTTCCTTCTATTCCGTCTCCCTCTTTCTTTCAACCAACTACGCTTAGATTCTCTTTATTCCTCTATTTTGTCATTATTAGGATCTGGAGATACAACAATATTTTTAAAGGATTATTAGGCATTCAATAATGCATTCATTCAAAAAACATTTATTGAGCACAGCTTCATGCCAGGCACTGTGAAAAGTACTAGGAATAGAGCAAACACCAAGCTCAACATGAACTCCAGCAAAAAAGATAGTGTTTAAATAAAGAATAAAAGTAAAGCAACATGATATGAGAAATACAGGGAGTGAAGGGAAAATAGAGCAAAGATACCCAGCATAATCTAAGTATACAAATAAGACTTATGCTTCTGCAGAAGTTGTGTTTAAACTGAAATTGAAAGGAATAGATCAGTCAGGAATGTTCTGGGGGAAAGGAACAGTATATATGGAAAGCATGGAAGAGAGATTTATCCATTGAAAACACTGAAGAAATTTGCTATGGCTTTGTAACAGAATGTCTCTTGAAGATTAAATGTTATATATTTGTGTTTTTTCTATCAAGAGAAGAAAAAACTCATAAAATTATAGCCACATCCACCCAGTGGTGTCAGTAATCTTTCCTGTATATTTAAAAACATCCTACCTCTAATGAGTAAATAGGTTTTTGTGTTTGAAAGATGAAATTAGCCTCCTATACCCGAAAGGTGCTGAAAAGAAAAAAAAAAAAAAAGTGTTCTTCAGAGATGGGATTTTTGTAGAGTAAAAGAAACCTTCAGTTTGAGGCCAAAACTCATTTCTAGGACCTCAACCAATATAAAGATATTTGTTTATTTTCAACAAATATTTCTTGAATACAGGCACAACCATACAGCCACAGCCTTGCTTCTTTGGAACAGAAATTCTAATGGAAAAACAGTAGAAGGGGCCAGAAGGACCGGAAACTAAGGAGTGTAACTTTGACAGATTAAGGAAGAGGAATTCTAAAGGACTTTAGCTCTGCTTAGGATATAGGCCACCTATGGAGACGTGTGCATCTGTTCAGAGGAGAGACCCAGCAGTCAAGAGCAATGCCCGCTGAGGCAAGAAAACACTGGGGGCAATGGCTCTAGCATATACCCAGGCTGTCCTGTTCCATAATGGACATCAGAAGGACCTCTCTTTTGCTCTGTATATACTTTAGGAGATTGTTGAATCCTTCTTGATTTAATGTTCCTTTTGAGCAACATGTGTAAAAGCATGGAGACATACTGAGTATTAGGAATATAAATAGATATATAGTTGGGTAGGAGGAGATAGGACTGTATTGACTAAGTTAATTAGGGGAGAAGGTACTATTGAGAGTTTCAAGCATGATTGAAAGATGCAAATTTGATTGATAAGCAAAAATGAATAATACTCTGGGAAATGAATGACATGAATTTAAATGAATACAATGCTATGTGGTGATAAAAATGAATCTGATAAATATTTAGAGGCTAGAAATAAAAAGACTATGTCACTCAATTTATGTCAGCAAATTTAGTGCAAAGAAAAGACATGAAAAAAAACATTTCTGATAATTTTTACATAATTGCTTTACTCAACAAATCTTAACGGTGTATTTACTACGCCAGGCAGTTCCCTAAACACTAGGGTTAACGCTAAGTAAAATAGATATTTTCCTTTCCTTTCCATTAACTGATTAGTCTTTATTATATAATGTTAAATAATTAAAAGTATTTAAAATGTTCACCATAATGACTGAAATTAAAAAGACTGACAACATCAGTAGTTCGGTCAAGATGTGGACAAAACAGAACCAGAACTCTCATACATCGTTGGTGGGAGTGCAAAATGGCACAGCCTGTTTGGAAAAATGTTATAATAGTTTTGTATAAAACAAAACATACATCTCCCTGGTGACTAAGCAAACATGTAATATTTACCCCTAAAAAATATAAAACAAACAACAACAGCTAAAACCTTATGTATCCAAATAAATATGTACCAGAATGTTTACAGTAGCCTTATTTATAATAGTCCAAAACTGGAAGTCAACTTCCAGGTGTTATTCAATAGGAGAGTGGAAAATAAACTATGGCATTTCATATGAAATACTACTCAGCAATAAAAAATAATAAAACACTGATACAGGTAGCAACATGAATGAGTTGCAAAACATTATTCTGAATGAAAGAAGCTTTATAAGAAATCTTACATGCTCTATTATTGATTTATATTAAAATCTAGAACATGTAAAACTAGTTTATTGTGACAAAAAATTAGAACAGTAGTGGTCTTGGGGGGGTAGGGGCAAGGAAAGAAGCGTGAGAAAATTTACTGGGATAATAATAATAATGTTCCATTATTTAATGTTCTATGATAGTAGTTTGGTTTACAGACACTTTTTTTTTTAAATCTGTATAACAAGAAATTCCATCTTTGTTCTTTTTGTGAGGCTCCTCGCATATTATTTCAGTGATCAAGGAATTTTATGATACTCATAGGATGAGAGAGAGTCCCAGTTCCAACAGCTCTCTGGTTTATAATATTTGATGTGGGCACTATATTGCTGTGAAATCTAGTCCTCCATCTTCTTTTGGGCTCTGTTGGGTGAACCGGGCAGATTCATAAGTGCCAGGCCAGATGTAATTGTACTAATTAGCCTTCAAAGACACCGTGTAACCATAGTCCTATTTTCAAGGTGGGGAGGGGGCAAGATACATAACATTTGATGAAATTTCAACATCCTCATCCTCTTCTTGGTAGCAGCAAAACTTACTTACTCCCTTCTAAGACTGGCTACTTATGCCTTCTCCTCTTACAGTGTCAGCTTTTTGCCCATCACCATCAAGTGCCTGGTAACTTTTGTGATTCTGAAAGAAAAAAAAAGTCATTAATAATGCTTTGAAGCAAGGGCTTCCATACTCATCAAAACAAGGCTCAGTCAACTTTGTGGTATTGAGGAAGGAAAAATACCTTTCATTCTTTCAGTTCCCTTTTAACAAGGAGATCAAAACATGAACCAACATATTAACAAACTATCCTGCCAAAACAATATGTTTGTGAAGTCATGAGACATAAACAAAATGCATGCCCCAAGAAATGACTAAGTTTGTTTTGGTAATAGGAGTCTTGCTAAGCTTAAGCCAATTTATACTCTGAACATATCACCTAACTTGCACTTTTTGACTAAGAATCAGAATGGGGGAAAATACTACTAAAACAAGACAATTTTTTACAAGATTATTAATGCTGGCATCCCAGCTCGGGGGTCTAAATAATATGAGATATATCAAGGAACTATGTAAAAGGGCCAGAATATCACTTACCTTTATTTATTAGTATGGCTAGGCTTCCTAACACTGATTCTTAGAATTAGGCAAACTTACCTACCTAGGAGCTGGCAAACCTGAGTTTGGGAGAACTTTCCCGCCACGGGGGAATCAACAGATTCCAAAAAGAAGAGGAATAGTGCTGAGCCATGCATAACTGGTTTGCCTTTCCTAAATTTATGGCTCATGTAATCAGCTACTTCCTCTTAGGAAAAAAGAGCAAAGGATTGAAGGAGGCCAGGAGCTGCACTCCTGTATAAGAAGAAACATCACAAGTGGGAAGGAAGCATTTTCCTAGTCACAATTCTAATGAGGTTCTAGTAAATGCTAACTGATCATTTTGGCATTAATCTGTGCCTAAAGTGACCATCTGAGAGGAAAACGAAGTAATGCTTAATCTCAGTAGATTATAAGATTTTCAACATGTTAATTTGTTTCTGAGAAATACTACAATGATATGCTTAAATGAGAAAATGGAAATTTTCTAAACAGAATATTGAAATCAGTGAATAGAATATTGGGAAGATAATGAAAGAAAACATTCCTGGAAATTATTTGGCAATAACTGTTCTATGCCAGGTATAGTAACTGAATTCATTAGCTCTGGGGGATGAAAATGAGATTGGGCTGTCCAAGGATAGACTATACAGGTTGTTCCAGAATCTGGAGTCTGAAGTCCAGTAACCTAGGTCAGCCAAGCAGGCCTGAGCAGAAACAGACACAATGGCAGAACAAGGAAGAACTAGCAGCTATAAATTAATAGCAAGTGAGATGAATAAACAAAGGCACAAGGCAACTGGTCAAAGATGAAAACCCTTTGGCAGGCAAAGCCAGGGACTGAGGTACCATGTGTCACCTATTTATTCAAACAAGGTATTAAGAAAGGATACATTTTGTACCAAACCTCTTCTGGTAATGAGAATACAGCATTGAATAAAACAAAATCCCTGTGACATTCAACTTCAAGGGAATCGACTATAACATAACATGAAATAACATGGTATACTGAAGTAGAAAGTACAATTCAATTAAGTCAAGGTAGGTTGATGGAGAGTGGCTGGGTCTGGGTGGGGTGAGGGTGGGAGATATATGTTCCAGGTAAAGGAAATAACAACTGCACAGATGTGAGGCAGGTCTGTGCTTGGTGTGTTCCAGGATCAAGTACTTCAAGGCCAAGGGAGAAGAAAAGGTAAGAGATGACATTGGAAGTTAGATATTGTCTGTTGTAAGGAGGAATTTATAGGTCCAAGTACAAGTTTTGTCCTTTATTCAAGTTATCTAAAGATCTCCCTCTTTCTCGTCTTCCTTTCCTGAACATTTCAGGCCTGGAGCCATTATATAGGGCAGAGTAATGTAGGTATACACACTTGGAGGATAGCCAAGGTGGATCAGTGCAGGTGTAAAAGCTTAAATAAGATTAAGAGACTGTCTCCATTCGAGTACTTAATAACATGGGGTATTAGAGTCCAATCCAAAGGGATGGGGGGTGGTTTCCAAATGAAGCAATGGTGCTGTGTGGTATGTTAGAGCCCAAAGTCGTATGGAGGGTACAGCAGATGGGAAGGCAGATTCATTTCAAAGAGGGGGATTGATAAAATGAGTGAATATATTAAGGATAATAAGAGTCAGATTTCTGTCTACTGGAAATGGAGATATAGGTGTGACTTCATGGTTTTTAATACGTACATTCATACACGCACACACATATATGAACTCTGTGTGTGTACATAAAAATATCTACATACATATATTTTCTATGTCCACTCAGAATGTCTGGGAGCAGTAGTATCTGAATAAGAATGAGCATACCTAGCTCCCAAATATTAGCTACTAAATACCATTCTTCACTAAAAGAAACCAGGACTCATTAAAGGAATTGATTCTAGAGGTGGTCAGAGAAAGTACAAGATGAGTCCAGAATAACTTGTGACAAAAAGCAAAGACATGCTCAAAGGATGAGGGTGGCATGTCAAAATGACATAGAAATTTGCTTGGAAGGACTACCACTTACCAAATATGGAACAAACTAAATACTCAAATAAATGCTGTTTATACATTAAAATCCACTGAATAAATAGGAAACTATGAATCCATATTTCTATAAATAGGGATAAATCGAATGTTTGTTGAGGGATGGCATATTTAAACAGTTTTGAAGTATTTTCCCATAAAATAATAACTTAGAAAAGAAAAAGAGTATTTACTCGAAGAAGCTCATCAAATAATCAGAATAACATCACTGGCAATGGGACAATTCAAGATTTTATATCATTATTGGTGTACAGAAATGTAACAGATTTCTGTACATTGATTTTATATCCCATTATCTTATTGATTTTGTTTCGAAGGTGACACAAAGAAATGGAAAAACATTCCATGCTCATGGATTGCAAGAACAAATATTGTTAAAATGTCTATACTACCCAAAGCAATCTACACATTTGATGAAACTCCTAGCAAAATACCAACAGCATTTTTTACAGAGCTAGAACAAGCAGTCCTAAAAACTGTATGGAACCACAAAAGATCCGGAATAGCCAAAGCAACCTTGAAAAAGAAAAGCAAAGGTGGAGACATCCCAATTCTGGACCTCAAATTATATTACAAAGCTACAGTAATCAAAACACTATGGTACTCGCACAAAAGCAGACACATAGATCAATGGAACAGAATAGAAAAGCCAGAAATGAACCTACAACTATATGGTCATTTAATTTTCAACAAGGCAGGAAAGAATATCCACTGGGAAAAAGAGTCTCTTCAACAAATGGTATTGGGAAAACTGGACAGCAACATACAGAAGAATGAAACTGGACCACTTTCTTACACCAAACACAAAAATAAATTCAAAATGGATTATAGACTTAAATATGAGACAAGAAACCATCAAAGTCTTAGAGGATAAAATAGGCAGTAACCTCTTTGACATAAGTCATAGCAACTTCTTACTAGATACATGTCCGGAGGCAAAGGAAACAAAAGCAAAAATGAACTATTGGGACTTCATCAAGTTAAAAAGCATCTGCATAGCAAAGGACACAATCAACAAAACTAGAAGGTAACCTATGGGAAGGGAGGAGATATTTGCAAATGACATATCCAGTATAGGGTTGGAATCCAAAATGTATAAAGAACTTATCCAACTCAACACCCCAAAAATGAATAATCCAATTAAAAAATGGGCAGAAGACATGAACAGACATTTTGCCAAAGAAGACATACAGATGGCCAATAGACACATGAAAAGATGCTCAATATCACTGATCATTAGGGAAATAGAAATCAAAACTACAATGAGGTGGGACACCTGGGTGGCTCAGTCAGTTAGGTGTCTGCCTCCTTGCTCAAGGGGGAGCCTGCTTCTCCTCTGCCTACTGCTCCCCCTGCTTGTGCTCTCTCTTGCTTTCTCCCTCTCTCTGACAAATAAATAAAATCTTAAAAAAAAACTACAATGAGGTATCACTTTACACCTGTCAGAATGGCTAAAATTAACAGCACAGGAAACAAAAGGTGTTGGTGAGGATGTGGAGAAAGGAGAACCCTCTTGCACTATTGGTGGGAATGCAAACTGGTACAACCACTGTAGAAAACATTATGGAGTGTCCTCAAAAAGTTAAAAATAAAACTACCCTGTAATGATTCAGCAATTGCACTACTATTTACTCAAAGGATACAAAAATACTGATTCAGAGGGACACATGCACCCCGATGTTTATAGTGGCGTTATCTATAATAGCCAAATTATGGAAACAGCTCAAGTGGGCATTGACTAATGAATGCATAAAGAAGAAGTGGTGTGTGTGTGTGTGTGTGTGTGTATATATATATATATATATATACACACACACACACACATGCACACACAGGCTGGAATATTGCTCAGCCATAAAAAAGAATGAAATCTTGCCTTTTGCAATGATATGGGTAAAACTAGGGAGTATTATGCTAAGTGAAATATGTCAGAGAAAGACAGATACCATATGATTTCATTCATATGTGGAATTTAAGAAACAAAACAAATGCGCAAAGGAAAAGAAAAAAGAGAGAGAGACGCAAACAAAGAAACAGACTTTTAACAATAGAGAACAAAGTGATGGTTACCAGAAGAGAGGTGGTTGGGGAGATGGATAAAACAGGTGATAGGGATTAGGAGTGCACTTGCTGTGATGAGTACTGGGTGTTGTATGGAAGTGTTGAATCACTATAATGTACACTTCAAACTAATATTACAGTGAATGTTAACTGGAATTTAATAAAAACTTTAAAAAATTGCGTATCACCTCATAGGATGCAGTTGACAGCACATTGTTACATTTATTTATTTATTTGATTTTAAGGATTTTATTTATTTGAGACAGAGAGAGGGAGAGAGAGCACAAGGGGGGAGAAGGGCAAAGGGTGAGGGACAAGCAGACTCCCTGCTGAGCAGGAAGCCCAACATGGGGCTTGAACCTAGGACCCTGACTGAGATCATGACCTGAGCCAAAGGCAGATGCTTAACTGACTTGAACCACCCAGGAGCCCAATATTGTCACTTTTATAATATTCCTCCAAAATAAACATAATCTTAGTACAAGGAAAACGTAATTCAATCCCAAATATAGGGACATTCTGTAACTTCAAAATCTTCAAAAATGTTGAGGACATGAAAGGCAAGAAAAATCTGAGGAACTTCAATAAACTGAAGAAGATAAAAAGAGACATTACCAAATGGAATATGTTTTCCTGAACTGAATTCATTTGCTATGAAGTACGTTATTTGGACAATAGGTGACACTTGACTGAAGTCTGAGGATTAGATTGTAGTCATGTCAATGTCAGATAAATCCCTGTTATTGGTGATTGTATTGTGGTTACCTAGAAAAATGCCCCCTTTTTTGTGGAAAATACACACTAAGTATTCAGATGTGATGGGGCATCAGGTTGGCCACTTATTCTAAAATGGTTTGTAAAAATATTACTCTTAGTATTGAACATTTTATGTGATTATAAGTTGTTAGAAATTGAGTAAAAAAGTGCAAATTGTGATGAGAAGCTTTGGTGATTTTATTCGGGGGTGATATGATGTTCCTCATGTTTGAAAAGAAACATCAAGGCTGCTGTGTAGATGGCAGGGTTAAGGATGGAGAGGGGGGAGGTATTAAAAAAAAGAGAGACAAATTGAGATGCCATTGTAGTAATTTAGAGGAGGATAGTGGCAGCTTGAACTAGGGATACAACGGAGTTGCTGGTGAGCATCAAGTGGAGTTCAGTTATTTTTTGGAATGATGACCTACAAAATTTGCTGGATATAGAGTATGTAGGACAGACAAAAGGTATAGGATGACTTCAAGGTTAGACAAAGGATCTTAGACCCAGATTCATTGATTGCCTTTAACCTATTCATTTTCCCCATCTTGTACTACAGCTCACATGTCACTGCAACAATATTCTGAAACTAATTTGAGTAACTGAGAGATAAACTAGTCATGAGTTATAGAACTATGCCATTTACAAAAGCCTCAATAAGGAAATTACTGTTTATATTAAATCAACAAGAATGTGAGAAGACATGTATCATAGTGATTGGAGTAAGTACAATGCTATAATACAGAAAGGGTTTTGAGTTCTAACTCAGCCTATTGTAATTTTGGACAAGTTTCTTAAACTCTAGAAACTCAATGTTCTCATATGTAAAATGAGGGATGATACCTACTTTATAGAGTTGTATAAGGATTCATTGGTAATGTAAAGTGGTTAGGATTGAGCTAAACATAGTTGTAGTTACTATTATTAATAGTAGTGGTAGAGTTGCATTGTGTCATATATCCAAAGACTGAATAGATTCTCTCTTTAGTTTGAAGGAAATATTAGGTTTAAAAATGTGTGGAAGGAACGTGGAAGAATCATAGCAATCACTATCAAGGATTATCTTTGAAATTTATAACAATATAACAATAGTTAATCATGTTTTCAAATCTCTTAAATTATGCACATTTCTCATAGTTCGCTTATTATCTAAAGGATGAAAAAAATATTTTAAAATGTTAATACTATGTTGGTCCAGGAAAATTGTCTTCAATCACATCAGTGTATCTAATAATTTAGAAACAAGCATTTGGTACTACATTCACTCTAGACAGGTGAATGTTCTTGTTGCTTAGAATAGAACATATTTCTTTCAGGCATTCCTTCCCAATCCAATTTTATATTCTCTATTTACTGTGCTTAATCATTATGCTAAGGCTTGTTTGAAAACAGTTGCTCTTAATTGTAAAATTGAACTGCGCCCCATTAAGCTCTTGCCTAGCTGCTTTTGAGATCCTTGGTGGTTTGGACTGTGGGGATGCATCCACATTTTCTCTCTGCCAGTTCCTTTTATCTTTTCTCTCTAATGCTATCCCTTCAGTGTTTCAGCTGCTAAGTGATTGTAACGTATGCCTGATATAATTTCCTGATGACGGGTGCATTGTTCTCGCTACTGATCTGTCAGCAGGAATACCACCTGTGTCTGAGAATTTGGGACCAGAAGGGTTTTGTATTTTACGGAAGCAAGAGGGAAAATGTAGAATTAAATAGAAAGAAGCATTCCAGTCTGTCCATTAACTTCCGATATCAAATTTTGCACCAACTATAACATAAAAAGAAAAAGAGTAGGGACTATGTGAGCTTTATAAATTAACCCACAAAGAGATCTGAAATCTTTTTGACTGTTTTTAAAAATTGCAATATTTCAACTTTTCATATGGATGCATGTACATTATTTATTCAATATTTGTGAATGCCTACGCTGTGCCAAGCCTTTGTCTGGGTGCTAGGGATAATGTAGATATAGTCTCACTCTCTTATAGCCTAGAGTCTACTTTGCAGCAAAAATTTTACCATATTGGGTCTCCCAGCTTCAAAAATACTAAGTTATTTTATTGTGATATCAGAACGATTGGTATTACATAAATTCTTGTTAAAACTGGGTGAAATTCTTGCTACCTATATAACCTTTGTCAATTACTTAGCCATTGTGAGTTTACGAATGACAAATAAAAAACCAAGTGTGCTGGTCCCCCTTATAAAATGAATTCTAGGTAGACTTCTAGACATCCATAAGGCTTTTATGAAAAGGATAGGAGCCCTGTGAATAAATCTGATCCAGGAGTCAACCTGCACAATCAAGGCAGTGTGAAGCTTGTAGGCTGGATTTACAATTTGGGTTTCACAAAACTCAATTTATTTGATATCAAAGTCATTGCAGCAATGAGAGCATGTGGTCCTTTAAGTCAGGAGCTCAAGTTTCTAAACCTGATTTTGGACTTTACACTGATTCTGTTTCTTGCTGTTGGGTTGGTGTATTATGCCATCTCTACCCTCTGGACCAACCACATTGTTACAGATTCTTTCATGCAGAAGCCCTGTTTACCACAGCACCTATTAACTTGTCTCACATAGTAGCCTTCCTATTGCCATGGAGATGCCAGAGAGGGTTTGTTTGTTTGAGTTATAGACAGGACCTTTCTAATACTCAGCCAGATCTTGTATGTGGGTTCACTGGGGTCTTTGTGGTCAGGAAAGAACAGAAATTCCACTCTTTTATTGTTTGCCTCACAACTGTCAGCAAAAGAATACCAGAGGTATCAAATCAAGGAGGAGTCAATCAAGAATCCTATATAAGCTTCTTTTTATTCAAATTATCCTATCCACCTAACCAATATATTAAAGAATAGTTATCTTCAGGTCCATAGTCTTCATTCCCATGGAGATAAAAGTGTCCATTTATGTATTTAATGAAGTCACAATACATTTTGTGTGTGTGTTTTGGTTTTGGTTACATTTTTTATTTTTTATTTATTTTTTTGTCATTTGAGATTAAATAAAAAGTAAAACTGTATTCCAGCATGCTGAGATATACCTGAGCATTCAGTTAATTTCAGTACCTTTCCTCTATAAAGTGATCATCACTCAGTTAAAGTGGTTCCTACCCGCCTCTATTACTCCTGAACACATTAGCCTGTTTTATATCCTCTCATCCTCTAATTCCTGTTGAAATGATCTTATTTCTCTGTTTATTGTTCATTTTTCCTTACCAGTTTTCACTAGAGAAGAAGTTACTTGTCTTTCATTAAACAACTGTGGTTAGAACAGTGCCTCAAAGGTCGTGTACTTACTATTTTAAATGAATAGTCAGTTTTTAAATGAAATGAGACTATCTGGTCTAGACATGATTGTTTTCAAAAGAAAGTGAGAAATTTCTTTACCTACCACTTGCAGTAAGGAAGGCTTATTATAGAGAATATATATATATATGGCATAAAAATTATTTTATTAGTTTTTAAAAAAATGTCTTTTCATTTCAATCATTTCAATTAAATCCTGCTTTATTTGCAATTTCATTAACCAAGATGTTCAGTTAAGTAGAACTTCATGTATATAATATAAGGGTGATTTAAATTCACAATGGAAGTACTGGGAAATCATAAGATCCTGAAATATTTTCTTGTCTACAGAAAATGAAAATTTATTTAATAAAATTTTAGAGGTTAAGGGGACTATTGAAATTTTTCATCATTGGTTATCAGCAACCCATTTACATATGAAGGGTACTCAGTGTCCTTTAAATAGAATATTTAATTGGTACACCCAATTTATTATGATAAAGTGTAACTTAGTGACTTGTATTTGGTGAGCCCTGTTAACTATGACTGATTTTCTAAAATTATTGTTATTCAAACACTAAAACATAGGACCACTTTGAACTAGGTAATCACAGCTGACAAATAGTATTTGTATTTATAATTCCCTTGAAAAACCCATTGGCAGTGATAAAGGAAATGTGACTGCAAAAAAAGATGTTATAAAAAAAGATGCTGTATGTTTATTAAATATTTTAGCTCTGCAGAGCCCAGTAGAAATCTATACAATTTTTAAGCTCTTCTGATAGATCACAGAGGTGGTCATTATTATCCTGCAGATTCCTGAGATGCTAGAACTCCCTGGGGACCTATAAACTACTTAATTCTTCTACCCCTAAGTCTATGACTTCATCTGTCCCTTTCCCTTTTATAATAAAATTGGCCAGTATTTTGAATCCTATCCTCTTTCTTATAAAGAATTTTGCATCTTGGGTTAGCAACTTTCTTTTGAGTCCAAGTCATCCCCCGATTTTCTGCTCAAACATTTCAATGAGATATCCACACCTAAGCTTGTCAATTGATGTGATTCTTCAGACCTGCATGTGATCAAGGGAACCTTCCATCTCTGCAGCCTCCAGGCCTGCCTCTGGCGGTTGGCTCTCCTCTGAGTTTACCTCAGTGAGCGCATAATGTTTTCTATGAGCAACATGATGTGATTAAGTAGGGAAACACTAATCTTAACCTGATGTCTTGACTATATGGCATCCTATTGTCATTCTTTATGTTCCAGAGAGGTTTTCCCTCAGTACTCTTCCCTAAACACAGGACAGGATACATTCCTGTATTATTTTCCCTATTGATTTTTCATAGTACTTTTTACACATTGTAATTAATGTGTTAATTTATTGTACACATTGTAATTAATGTGTTAGTTTATTCACTTGTCTGTCTCACCAGT
This sequence comes from Neomonachus schauinslandi, assembly GCF_002201575.2. Lineage (NCBI taxonomy): Eukaryota > Metazoa > Chordata > Mammalia > Carnivora > Phocidae > Neomonachus > Neomonachus schauinslandi. The sequence goes on along the minus strand of NC_058404.1, from coordinate 129,358,678 downwards.
GAATGAATGAAAGGGGCAAATACACACATTCAATATGCTTGACTTTCATCTCTTTTATTTTCACCTTCTTACTGTTTGGAACACACACAATATTGTTATGAAAAAGAAAAAAATGTAGAAATATATTACGGCAGGATTGAAGAAGTATGACTAAAAGATGATAAACATAATTTTTATAAAATCTTAATATATGAGAAGTTAATGATATGTTATCACTGTTAGGCTTTGTAGAAATTTTATTGAGCTGTTGGGTATATCTCTCACTTCTGTGTATGTAGCAGTCTTTCCCCCCTTTTCTGAAGACAGAACCCTTTTCTTCCTTTGGGACGCTGCACTCTTGCCTCCAGATAAAAATGTGAATTATATTGCTTCCCCTGTATTACCATAAATGACCAAGGCTCGTTCCACAGATTATTGAATACCTCTGAGATCTATGATTGATCTAGGACTGACAGGTACACTAAGCAGACTGAATTACAGTCCTTTTCTTAGTGATTGGCATGATGTCAGCACTAAGTACTTTGTAAGCCTAAAGCTACTATGGGCCATTTTGCCACCACACGAACACCTGATTAAGAATTCAGCAAACACGGGGGCGCCTGGGTGGCTCAGTTGGTTAAGCGACTGCCTTCGGCTCAGGTCATGATCCTGGGGTCCTGGGATCGAGCCCCGCATCGGGCTCCCTGCTCGGCAGGGAGTCTGCTTCTCCCTCTGACCTTCCTCCCTCTCATTCTCTCTGTCTCAAATAAATAAATAAAATCTTTAAAAAAAAAAATTAAAAAAAAAAATTCAGCAAACACGGAAGGCAAAGATATGGATTGTGGAAGGAAAAAACTCCAACTCCGGATCCAATCTAAGCCTAAATACTCCTGGACTTTTCAGTTATATGAATCAATCTTATTAGCTTAACAAGGTTTCTTAAATGTATTCCAATGATTGCTCAAAACCCATCTCAAAAATATAATTTTTGATCAAATATAATTATCATCAAAGCCAGTATGAATCCCACCTCACAGATGATCTCTACACTGGCCAATTTTCTTTGGGCAATTAAAAGTAAATGGTAAGGGGCGCCTGGGTGGCTCAGTTGGTTGAGCAACTGCCTTCGGCTCAGGTCATGGTCCTGGAGTCCCGGGATCGAGTCCCGCATCGGGCTCCCTGCTCGGCAGGGAGTCTGCTTCTCCCTCTGACCCTCCCCCCTCTCATGTGCTCTCTCTCTCTCAAATAAATAAATAAAATCTTTAAAAAAAAAAAAGTAAATGGTAGTTTATACATTGACTTTATTTATTTATTTATTTTTAAAGATTTTATTTATTTATTTGAGAGAGAGAGAATGAGAGACAGAGAGCACGAGAGGGAAGAGGGTCAGAGGGAGAAGCAGACCCCCCGCTGAGCAGGGAGCCCGATATGGGACTCCAGCCCTGGACTCCAGGATCATGACCTGAGCCGAAGGCAGTCGCTTAACCAACTGAGCCACCCAGGCGCCCTATACATTGACTTTAAATAGTAATATTTATTTACACTTTTGATGAAAAGGAAAAATAAGAATGATCCATGAGAATTTTCCCTTAGCAACATCAGCTTAGGGCAAGAGATCCCTGTTGGTAGCATGTTATTTTTATCAGGACTGCTGCTTCTAAAATAGTACAATGTATTTATAAAAATTGTGGAGAATATACATTTTTACCAACTTGAATCCATTAATTTTAGTCACAAGCCTTGCTTGCCAGCATTAGTATCTGTCATTCATATCTGTCTTATAGGAAGAAATTCACATGGGTAGAAATTCATATGTAGAGCAATTCCCATACTTTTGCTTGACCAATGTTTTCATTTGTTAGTAATTTCTAAACCAAAAGAACCTTTCTTTTCATGTAAACTTACCCAGAAGCCCATGTGTAAATTGTTAGTTTATTAAAATAAATTATTATTCCAGTTAAGCCTGGGATAGTTCTGATTGAGGCGAGAGTGGTAGATCTACAGTTTGGCCTTTGATACCACTTCACCCCTATGTCACTTTTGGGAAGAGCATAGGGCTTAATGAAGCTGTTTGAAATCCACTGGGATTTAAAAAATGTGGATCAAAGTGAAAAGGTGACAAGTAGATTAGTATTGCACCAAGGTAGTGTATTTTTTTATCATCATCACATCTTTTGTTAGAGATTGTCTTGTTAAATGTCATAAATCAAGGGGCACATCTTTTTTTTTGTTTTGTTTGTTTTTCTAGTAACAGTTGCCTGTGGAAATGTATGCTAGTTCCTTGCATGCTGGTCTGCTCACTGAAAAGGTGGCAATGACCTGACAGATATGACAAGGAATTTATTTTGCCTGAGTGATCACATAGTTAATGGAACATTAAAACTTTGATTCTTATGATTAGGTGATTAACAAGAATAATTTCTTAGAAAATACTGTTTGCTAAGAGCAAGGACACAATAGAGGTTTGGAAGAGTTGCCTTATGTGTCAAAACAGAGTAATAATTCAGAAACATCCAAAATAAGTGAATTAGAATGGCAGATGAAAATTTCTGTTGGGAAGTAGTTTCCTGTTGAGTTAAGCAATGTGCTAGTTTCACAGCTGTCATAGCATGTCTCTCTTTTTTATTTTTGGTCTACTTCACATTAACCCACAAGCAGTCTCCCCAAAGAATGTGCTGGAAATAAAAAGACATTGAAGAAGTTACACTTTAGGTAAGAGTAGTCAGTGCCTGGGAAGCTCTCTGTCAGCTAGTGTCCCTGATCAATGACAGAAGAGGTGCTGATCTGGCAAGAAACTTCTTGCCCTCTTGACTTCATTCTTCTCTTCAGTCCCTGATCCACCTTAGATTTGTTTCTTCTACAGGTCTACAGTTGCCATTCTTTTCTAACAATTAACTGATGCAGATATTAAGCCCCTGGGTGTTGATTATTATAAATGCTAACGAGGTGAGCTATCATCATTCCCTCATCATAAACCAAGTTCCCGCATAAACTTAGATCTCTTTCTGGGCTCTCTGTTCTGATTATTGATCCTTATATCTATACTTCTAACAATACCATAATGTTTGAATTATTATAAAGCAGATAAGATAAATGAAACAGTTATGTGTTAACCTGATAGACCTCAAAAAACTTGCATAAGGGTTTATACAGCACAGTGCCTCTTAAGTAAATTTAAATTTATGCAAAGAAATATTACATATTATTTATAAATACATATATAATTAAATAAGTGGTTCTCAAAGTGCAGTCTAAGAACTCCTCAAGCTGTCAAGATCTTTTTCAGAGGTCTAAGAATCCTTCCTTTCCCATCTATGTTTCTGTGCCAGACCAGGTTTTCTTGTAAGGTATTTCAGATAAGACCTCATGTCACAGTAGATTTAATGCAGAAATAAATATGGATCCTGCTTTCCTCTATTTAGCAGACATTAAAAATGTTCTCAAAAATGTTTAAAAAATTACTCAGCACTATTTTCTTCTTTTTTAAAAATTTTGTTTTTTAAAGATTTTATTTATTTGACACAGAGAGAATGATAGAGAGAAAGAGAGCACAAGCAGGGGGAGCAGCAGAGGGAGAGGGAGAAGCAGACTCCCCGCTGAGCAGGGAGCCCAATGTGGGGCTCGATCCCAGGACCCCGGGATCATGACCTGAGCTGAAGGCAGATGCTTAATGACTGAGTCACCCAGGCACTCCAGCACTATTTTCTTCTTTGGGAAAATTTATTTTTCATGACAATGCTACTTATGGTAACAAGTCATGGGTTTATTAATTTATTTAAGATCCATTAATAAATAAACTTTCTCAATTTTAATTTCTAATATGATGACTAGAAATAACTAACATAAGGCAAAACTTCTGGGCTCCTTAATAATCTTAAATGAGTAAAGGGGTAGTGGGAATAAAACATTTGAGAACTGTTGAGTTAAAAAATAAAACTGTAGACATGAAGGATACACAACAAAATCTCTGATAATGATATTTTTTTCTTTAGAAGGAGAGAATTATGGGTACTGGGAAGGAAAGTAAAAGGGAAAACTCAACCTTATCAATTTTGTTCCATTTCTTTATGAAATGATTGAAGATACAGTGACAAAATACAAATATTTGCTATTCTAACTCATTTTGGGGGGAGTTTGCTCTATTATTTTCTTGACTTTAATTTTTTTTTCTTTTGTAATATTGGTATGAGGAATAGTTCTTTTCTCTAAAGTACTCATGACTTACATGGTATATATTCTTGTAAATATTCTTTTTCTCAAACACTCTATAGACCATCCACATGTTCCCAATGCATGTGTACCTGGGAGGAAATGGTTCAGGAGATCATAGCACTACAACCAAAGGTAACCAATGATGATCTGTGTTCACAAGTCAATACTCTTTCCTTTTTGTTTCTTCATATTAATAATATGTTTCCTGCTTAAGGACTACTCTGTTTTAAAATAAGAGGTCATGAGCTTGCAGGAGGAACATGGCGGACCGGCTCACACAGCTGCAGGACGCGGTGAACTCGCTTGCAGATCAGTTTTGTAATGCCATTGGAGTGTTGCAGCAGTGTGGTCCTCCTGCTTCTTTTAGTAATATTCAGACAGCAATTAACAAAGATCAGCCCGCTAATCCTACAGAAGAATATGCCCAGATTTTTGCAGCACTGATTGCATGAACAGCAAAAGACATTGATGTTTTGATAGATTCATTACCCAGTGAAGAATCTACAGCTGCCTTACAGGCTGCTAGCTTGTATAAGCTGGAAGAAGAAAACCACGAAGCTGCTACATGTCTGGAGGATGTTGTTTATCGAGGGGACATGCTTCTGGAAAAGATACAAAGTGCACTTGCTGATATTGCGCAGTCACAACTGAAGACAAGGAGTGGTACCCATAGCCAGTCTCTTCCAGACTCATAGTACCGGTATATACCATGTGGCTGAGAAAACTATTTCAGTGCCATTAAGAATTCTGCATCAAATTTAGTTGTAAGCCTTACCAACAGTTACAGAAACATTAAGCACTATGACACATGTTACCTTTTTAGCTATTTTTTAATAGTCTTCTATTTTCACTCTTGATAAGTAAGCCTCTAAAATTGCGATTGAACCAGCTTTAAACCGTCATTATACCATCATTTTTTATTATCAAAATGAAATTATTGAGGCAGATGTTGCATTAATGGTTATAATATAATTAAACAGATGTACTTTAAAATTCAAAAAAAGGGCGCCTGGGTGGCTCAGTTGGTTAAGCAACTGCCTTCGGCTCAGGTCATGATCCTGGAGTCCCGGGATCGAGTCCCGCATCGGGCTCCCTGCTTGGCGGGGAGTCTGCTTCTCCCTCTGACCCTCCTCCCTCTCGTGCTCTCTGTCTCTCATTCTCTCTCTCGCAAATAAATAAAGTCTTAAAAAAAATAAAAAATAAATAAAATTCAAAAAAAAATAAGTCATCAGCAATATTCATTATTAAAGCAACATAAAATACTTTTCAAATAAGAATCACATTTTATTTTCTGGTGCAGTACTCTGAAAAGATGTGAACAAAGCTGATTTTTTAGTAGCCTAGCAATAGCATGTTGGTTTGAGTGAGATAATTTTTATCTAGAATATTATCTATATTTCAGGCAATGAAATTGTATCAGGAATCAAACTTATATGGGGCTTTTTTTGATAGTGTCTTCATGAATGTATTTTTACAAAGCTTATGATACTGTCTGATTCTGAAACATTTCAAAGGTGGGAACCAGTCATACAACACCCTTTGTTTTGGGTTACAGAGGAAAACATACCTAGCCAAGAGCATCTTAACAGAGTGAGAGCCCAGAATTGAAGTATGAAAACAGAAGTTCTTTTCTCAGGTCTTCCACCAATGAAAAACTGTTGCTTTTGTCAAGTCTCTTAAGTTGGAAAAAATCACAAAGGCACTCTAGCTAGCTCATACAAGAAGGACTTATAGTGAAGATTCAGTAGGATGATCTCAGTAGAGATAGAAAATGAGGTAAGCTTCATGAGACTAGGATCTGGAAATGGAATTTTTTTTTTAAAGTTAACTATATTTCTCTTTCTAGAGATTCAACTGTCTTTTGGCCTCTTCCTTTCTCTGTATGGTCAATTGTCGCCTCTCAGGACCACCTTCCTTTACTTGTTCACAAAATGAAATTTTTGGTTTCACATGCTTTGATGTCCATGTTACTCACCTTAGCTTTGACCAGATATGTTTTGTCCATTTAAGAGTAAGGTAACTGGGATTGTTGGGTGGCTCCTATTACCATGAATCATTATATTAGAAAATAATCCATCTCTAAAATCATTGGCATGCAATGTAGATAATGATGGAGAAGGCTATATTCAAATCTACACAGTAAAACTTGGATTTTCCCATTAGATACTATAGTTATCTCTCCAAAGTCTTCAGCCACCTAATTCTGGGATTCTTTTTTTTTTCCTCCCTTCTGTCCACCAAACAGCTTCTAATATTCTCTCCATTTTTTGGATCTCAGCATAGCACAAAACTTCTGTTTCCTTCAAACTACATACCACACACACACACATACACAGTAAAATTAATATTGACCATGCATTATTCTTCAAACATGTCATCCTAGGATAGAGGCCAAAAGGCTGATCTTGGTTTACTTTGACAGTTATATTCACAGAAGTTATTTGTCACTGAATTCCATTTGTTGAAGAGGTAGTACTTTGAGATGAATTTATGCTATGGATGAGCTTCTCTTGCTGAAAACAGGTCCTCAGTCTAGGGTCAATCAGTATATAAAGCATGTAGGAGAAATTGAGTGTGGCTGAAAATGAACTGATACATTCAAGGCAGATATAGGAATTTAGGTAAGTAAATTCACATCTCTAAGGATTTAAGCTACCCCCAATGATAACTTATAATCTTAAAATTCTGAAAGATAAAAATAAATATATGGAATGACATCATTTTATTTTATATAGCATCTTATATAATCTGTCAAATCAATGTCAATCTTTTAGTAATTATGTTTTTTAGTATTTTTAAGTAATTTTTTGTAGTAATTTCTATTTTTTAATATTTTCCCATCATAATACAGTTGATTTCTTCCAACATCTCAGTAATCATAACATAAAGTCAATTCATCTTTATTATATATAAGACATAAGTTTTTGCTATTTTAGTAACATTTCTTTAGGTAAATGTTTATGAATTTCTTTACTGAAAACAGTTTAAGTATTGGAGTGCAAGTCCTTTGTTTGGCTGACCATTGTCTGTAATTCGGAATCTCTATCTCCATTCCTAGAACACACAGACAGTATTGATCAAATCCTATATTTACTAAACAAATTTATAATATCAAAAACTCCAAATGAAAGGTTATATGTATTTTCTGAATACAATTAATACTTTAGTATCAGTGAAATGAAAAATCCCTAGGCATGAATTGCAAAAAAAAAAATAATGTTTATCAGGTAATAAAATTATAATAACTTCATCTTTTCCCTTATTGTCACAATATTCTATTAGGTCAAATACCTATAGTTTAAACTGATCTCTAAAGTAATTACTGTCTTTTTAATCAGGTTTTTTAGTCATGAACTTAAAATTAAGGTTAAAAAATATTCAAGTTCACCACCAATCATTGTATATCTACAGATGACCAAGTCATACAACCCTTGAACTCACTGTATATAGGCTATAATGGTAGAAACCGCCCATCACCAAATAGCTAGAGGACAGGGTTGTAAGTATGTAGTCAGAGCTATACATTATTTATAAGAGCAAATTTGGAATAAACACACTGTTTATTAATAAAAACATTGCCCAATCAGGGAATTACCAAATAAATTATAAATGAATTATACTTCACTGTAACTAAATATTTTGGCTCTATTAAATATTATGTCTCCTAATGTGTGTACTATGAAGAAAACGCACACAATAAAGTTGTTATGAAGAAAAGACAAAATACGTTAAGTCTATAGTACCTCAGTCACACACACACATATATAAACGGAGTGAGAAAAGATGTGGGGGAAGGAAAGCATAGCAGCCTTTGTGGGCTGGTTGTTGAGATCTTGTGAGTGGAGAAGCACAGAATACTGCTCTGCAAGGTTCCAGAAATAAGGCAGCAGATGCATGAAGAAGAACAGAGCAGAGAGCAGTGTCACTACAGACTGAAGGAAAGGCTGAGAACATAACCACAGCTTTGGTTCCAAATACGTGGATCTTGTTCCTCTGGAGTTCAACAGCCATTAATTACCATCCCTGAATTCTGTAAAACCTCCCTGAATTATTAAAATGCTCCCCTTAAAAAAATGTTCCCCTTTTACTTAAACTGGTTAAATTTATCTACTATTACTTGTCAAAAGAGCTTTAACTGAAGGAAATTTTTTCATTAAGTAGATAAAGAATAGAAATCAATACATTTGTTGGAGCTTATATGCTTGTATTATACCTTTTGATACCCAAGAGTAGCTTACAGATAATTTTGCTTAATAACCTCAAACAGCTCTCCTATCATAATATTTATAGTGCTATCAAGTGCAGAGAATACGTTTCTAAATTCAACTTGAAAGCCAGATTGCTACTTTTCAGTTTCTAAGAAGACTGACCTTATAGAGGAAACTACCTTGAATTGCAGAACACATTCCTCGAGCATGCTGTCCAATAGAAACTTCTGTGATGATTGAAATGTTCATTCTGTGCTGTGCAGTGTGGTAGTCAGTAGACACAGGTAATTACTGAGAATTTGAAAGGTATCTAGTGTGATTGGGGAACTAATTTTTAAATTTTATTTAATTCTAATGAATGTAAAAGCAAATAGCTGCATGTGGCTAGTGGCTTATATCCGCACAACCTTCAAGTGTACCTAGGAAAAGTAGAAATATAATTAATGCTACGTTAGCATTAAAAATCACAACTATCTCTTATATTCTTGTGCACATTGGATGTCTCCTGGTTTGTGAGATTTTAGCATATACATTACAAATTGAATCTTTAAAATAATGTCTTTTTTCTTTAGCTTATCATATATCTAAAAATATGGAAAACTTAAAAGAAATCCAGAGTAGGCTTCCTACTTCAATAATATTAGTCCTGGGGTGCCTGGGTGGTTCAGTCAGTTAAGCGTCTGCCTTTGGCTCAGGTCATGATCCCAGCGTCCTGGGATCGAGCCCTGCATCAGGCTCCCTGCTCAGCGGGGAGCCTGCTTCTCCCTCTCCCTCTGCCTGCTGCTCCCCCTGCTGGTACTCTCTCTCTCTCTCTCTCTGTCAAATAAGTAAATAAAATCTTAAAAAAAAATAGTAATAGTCCTATTAACCAAAACAAAGCAAAAGGTAGAGAAAAAAAGACAAGTAAGCGTATCAAACAGTAAGCAACAGATAACAAGTGCCTACTATTTTCTAGGGAAATAGCAATTATTTAGAAAAATCACATAAATTTTGAAAACGTGTCTGAAAAGTACATTGTGGCTAGTAAACCATTGCTGTCAAATATAATTCATAAACATTTTTAGACAATATTTCTGATCTTGAGCTGGTTAAAAAAGGACTTAGAACAAATAAAACAAATAATTATAGCTTATGATAGAAGGAACTGGATGATATTTAAAAATCAGTTATGTGCTATAATAATTATAAAGAGGAAAATATCACTCTGGCACAAGTGGACTAGAAAAGCATAAACAAAATTTAGATAGGACCTAGACAATTGTCAAGGTGGAAAAAAAAGTGTGTTTAGAAGAGAAAATATAGTAGAGAATGGATAGTGAGTAGATCCATAGGGCTATGCAGGTGCAGTGGTAGAAAGGTTGGACAAAGAAGATTGCAGACACTTACTGGATAGATTGAGGAGCCCTGAGGAATTTAGACTTTATTGCAAAGGTGATATAAGTCCCAGAAAGTGTTACAGTTAACTCATGGATCTAGGGTTGTCCATTTAATACATGGAAACATGACTAGTATCTCTATATGGGTTTCTTAAGGATTTTCTCTTCAACTCAGACATACTCTGTTCTATAAATAATAATAAAGTTGATTTATTAAAAAATAAAATATTTATTGACTATAAAAATTAATGGTAAGCTACTTTTTTTATAACTAAAAAATGCTTTCCAGACAATTTTCATACTTGAAAGGAAGCCTGAAAATGCAGCCTCTTCAGATTTTGGTCAAAGTTGTTTTTTGTTTTGTTTTTCATTTTTTTGTTTTGGTGGGGGGGTGGTGTTCAGCTATAATGCTTTGACTGAGCTGTTCCTGAAAATAATTTTTGTACCAAATGTGAGAGAAAAAGCAAATAAAAACCTTATCTGGCTTAGAAAGCAAATGATCTAAAACATTGTGAGTTAACAATGGTTCAGATTCACTCACATCAGTTTCCATTTATCTACCATGATGCTTATATACATTCAACTAAATGGTAGTTTTGTACAAAAGCATGCAGAAGTCCAAACAGAAGAGCAAAATAAAATTGTAAGTACACTAGGAGGCAAAGAGATGAAGCCCGTGTTTTAATGTTCATTCTAAGATAAGTCTGTGACTAAATAGTAAAAACCAAAAGGTTTTTTCGTGTTCTTCTTAGACTTATCCAATTGAACTTGTGTGATATTTGAAATATTTTGTGTCTGCACAATCAGTAGCTACTAATCACTTGTGACTGTTGAACATTTGAAATGTGACTAGTGTTACTGAGTGACTGAATTTTTATTTTTATTTAAATTTAATTAGTTTAAATTTAAATAGTGTAGGTTATATAATTTTTTCTATGTAAACATCCAATTTCTATCACATAAGCCAAAAGTATCAATAATTAGGAAATCTGAAAGGCCAAGTGTAAGTCTTGAAATTAGTAGCATCATATTCCCTATACACAATAGTATCTTCCCCTTTTATTGTGTCCCATCTATGCTAAAGTAATTTGGGCATTAAATATAGAGAATATTTCCCTTCTAAACTCCTGGCCCATTTTCTGATTGTAACTTTTAAAAAATGATTTAGTTCCTTCAAACTATAAGGAGAGACTATAAGGAGAAAGCAAATTTAACAATAGACTTGATGTTGACGCTCAGAATTAAGAATTAAAAATATATGTATCAGACAAATATTAGAAGTGGCAGTGTCAAATATCTGCATTTATCGATTGAGTTCTATTTGGATACCACTAGAAGGCTTCCCTCTTAAAAATGATGTTTATGCCAAATCAGAATATATTTTTTTTAAAGATTTTATTTATTTATTCATGAGAGACAGAGAGAGAGACAGAGACAGAGGGAGAGGGAGAAGCAGGCTCCCCGCGGAGCAGGGAGCCCGATGCGGGACTCGATCCCAGGACCCTGGGATCATGACCTGAGCCGAAGGCAGACGCTTAACCGACTGAGCCACCCAGGCGTCCCCAGAATATTTTTAAGCACCTATAAAATTTCTTAATATTATTTGTAAAAATAACAATGTTTTTAGAGGTTTATATCATGATAAGATAGAATTCTTAAAATAAGATGTTATCATGACAAGATTTTATCTTGAGGAAATAGATATAAGCACATACATATACACACATAGTTGACCCTTGAACAACACAGGTTTGAAATGTGTGGGTCCACTTACACATGGATCTTTTTTCATTATAGTAAAGTACTATAAATGTATTTTCTCTTCCTTATAATTTTTTTAAATAACATTTCTCTAGCTTTAAGAATACAATATATAATATATATATAACATAGGAAATTTGTGTCAATTGACTGTTTATGTTATCAGGAAGGCTTCTGGTTAACATTGGACTCTAAGTAAGTTTTTGGGATGTCAAAAGTTATACATGGATTTTCAACTGTGCAGACAGTTGGCACCCCTAACTCCTGTGCTGTTCAAGGGTCAACTGCATATCTTTTTTAAAAATTCAAGAGTATAAAATAAAACTCAGGTGTAATCATAATGGGTATAACCTATGTGTGTTTCTTTCATTAGATATAAAACAAACAAACAAACAAAAAAACCCCAAAGGTTTACTTGGTAACTGCATGTCAGAGGATAAATGAAATACTCAATTTCTAAAATATATTCTGACATAGATAACATTTTAACTAAATACTGGCAAGAACCCACAACAGAAGACAAGGTCTGTACCCTCTTTCTCTCAGCCATTGACATGTATGGGTATTTGTGGCTATAACCTCATATGAATTAGCTTTGAATCTCATGCATTCATGTGCAGGTCTTATAGTCAGAATATAGTTTAAATCCTAATCCTAATCCTTTTAATCTATGTGATATTGGGTAAATTATGTTACGTTATATACTCAAGAGAAAATTTTTGAATGAGATTGGCAGGAGCCATGAATAATTCATTCTTTTGGCAGAGTCTAAGTACCTAACCTTCTGAGGTTTAGACACTGACGCAGCCAGCACAGAGCAAAAGGGAGATAATATATGGTCCAGATAAGGGAAATGGAAATAATTTGTAAATTGGCAGACAAAAAATATGAGCAGAACAAAATCGCTAAAATGAATGAATAAGGAGAGTAAAGGAGTAAATGAAAAAAGATAATAGGAGATACGTTAAAGAAGTAGCCAAGGAAAAAAACATGGCGGGAAATAATGGTGTCTCAGAGACAGATGTCACGAAACATATGGCAGGGTAGATTAGTTAATTTGAAAGGATTAATCTAAATACATTAATATAAGTTAATATATATGTATTAGTGTACATTAATATGTATTGGTATTTATTAAGTTTGAATTTTTGGTGTAGTTATTTTTGTGACATAGCCATGGTAAATCCTTGGAATTTGCAAAAGAGAAAAATTAAGGTTCAAAAAATCTAAAACTAAAATAAAAAATGTTATCCCAGCAATTTAAAGATTATGCTATTAAATGCAAATAGGTCAGATTACTACACAATTTAGTATTTGGGGGTTGGGCAGGGGGTGATGTGAATGAATAGATCTGAGTATATCTGGGCTACACTATTAACAGAATGCTCCCTATTAGGATCATCAATGACAAATAATTTTATAGTGTAGTGATTAAGGGCAAGGATGCACTTTGAAGTAAGACTGCAAATATAACTAACACTGGCTCTGTGACTTCAAACAATTCAATATATTTTTTCTTCCTCTTCGTATTGGTGTGAAGTAGTCAGATAAATCTTAAGTCCATATGAATTGCACATCGGAGCTCACTGTTTAAATAAAACAAATCGTGCGTTCCCAACAGTTTGGAGCATTACATGCTCTAGATCAAGAGTATCTCAGTTGGGAATATCACTTCAACAGTTACTAGTCATGCGACATTGAGCAAATATATCTCAGCCTCAGCTACATCATCTGTAAAATGGTCGTGATAATCATAATAGATATAGTTAGCACACAAATACGAGGATTAAATGAAATAATCCATATAAAACTTTTGGTAAAGTGCCTGGCATGCCTGCATACTCAAAATTTACTCCCTATAATTTTATAAATTATCACTTATAAATTATATAGTTACCCATTATTTTATTTATTTTTTTTATTCTTATGTTAATCCCCATACATTACATCATTAGTTTTAGATGAAGTGTTCCATGATTCATCGTTTGTGCATAACACCCAGTGCTCCATGCAGAATGTGCCCTCCTCAAAACCCACCACCAGGCTAACCCATCCTCCCACCCCAGTCCCCTCTAGAGCCCTCAGTTTGTTTTTCAGAGTCCATCGTCTCTCATGGTTCGTCTACCCCTCCAATTTCCCCCGCTTCATTCTTCCCCTCCCGCTACCTTCTTCTTCTTCTTCTTTTTTTTTCTTAACATATATTGCATTATTTGTTTCAGAGGTACAGATCTGAGATTCAACAGTCTTGCACAATTCACAGCGCTTACCAGAGCACATACCCTCCCCAGTGTCTATCACCCAGTCACCCCATCCCTCCCACGCCACCCCCCACTCCAGCAACCCTCAGTTTGTTTCCTGCAATTAAGAATTCCTCTTATCAGTGAGATCATATGATACATGTCTTTCTCTGTTTGACTTATTTCACTCAACATAATACCCTCCAGTTCCATCCACGTCGTTGCAAATGGCAAGATCTCATTCCTTTTGATGGCTGCATAATATTCCATTGTATATATATACCACAGCTTCTTTATCCATTTATCTGTCGATGGACATCTTGGCTCTTTCCACAGTTTGGCTATTGTGGACATTGCTGCTATAAACATCGGGGTGCACGTACCCCTTCGGATCCCTACTTTTGTATCTTTGGGGTAAATACCCAGGAGTGCAATTGCTGGATCATATGGTAGCTCTATTTTCAACTTTTTGAGGAACCTCCATACAGTTTTCCAGAGTGGCTGCACCAGCTTGCATTCCGACCAACAGTGTGGGAGGGTTCCCCTTTCTCCGCATCCCCGCCAACATCTGTCGTTTCCTGACTTGTTAATTTTAGCCATTCTGACTGGTGTGAGGTGGTATCTCATTGAGGTTTTGATTAGGATTTCCCTGATGCCGAGCGATATTGAGCACTTTTTCATGTGTCTGTTGGCCATTTGGATGTCTTCTTTGGAAAAATGTCTGTTCATATATTCTGCCCATTTCTTGATTGGATTCTTTGTTCTTTGGGTGTTGAGTTAGATGAGTTCTTTATAGATTTTGGATACTAGCCCTTTATCTGATATGTCATTTGCAAATATCTTCTCCCATTCTGTCGGTTGTCTTTTGATTTTGTGACTGTTTCCTTTGCTTTGCAAAAGCTTTTTATCTTGATGAAGTCCCAATAGTTCATTTTTGCCCTTGCTTCCCTTGCCTTTGGCGATGTTTCTAGGAAGAAATTGCTGCAGCTGAGGTCAAAGAGGTTGCTGCCTGTGTTCTCCTTTAGGATTTTGATGGACCCCTGTCTCACATTGAGGTCTTTCAACCATTTGGAGTCTATTTTTGTGTGTGGTGTAAGGAAATGGTCCAGTTTCATTCTTCTGCATGTGGCTATCCAATTTTCCCAACACCATTTGTTGAAGAGACTGTCTTTGTTCCATTGGACATTCTTTCCTGCTTTGTCAAAGATGAGTTGACCATAGAGTTGAGGGTCCATTTCTGGGCTCTCTATTCTGTTCCATTGATCTATGTGTCTGTTTTTGTGCCAGTACCATGCTGTCTTGATGATGACAGCTTTGTAATAGAGCTGGAAGTCCGGAATTGTGATGCCGCCGGCTTTGCTTTTCTTTTTCAACATTCCTCTGGCTATGCGGGGTCTTTTCTGGTTCCATACAAATTTTAGGATTATTTGTTCCATTTCTTTGAAAAAAGTGGATGGTATTTTGATGGGGATTGCACTGAACGTGTAGATTGCTCTAGGTAGCATTGACATCTTCACAATATTTGTTCTTTCAATCCATGAGCATGGAACGTTTTTCCATTTCTTTGTGTCTTCCTCAATTTCTTTCATGAGTATTTTATAGTTTTCTGAGTACAGATCCTTTGTCTCTTTGGTTAGATTTATTCCTAGGTATCTTATGGTTTTGGGTGCAATTGTAAATGGGATCGACTCCTTAATTTCTTTCTTCTGTCTTGTTGTTGGTGTATAGGAATGCCACTGACTTCTGTGTATTGATTTTATATCCTGCCACTTTACTGAATTCCTGTATGAGTTCTAGCAGTTTTGGGGTGGAGTCTTTTGGGTTTTCCACATAAAGTATCATATCATCTGCAAAGAGTGAGAGTTTGACTTCTTCTTTGCCAATTTGGATGCCTTTGATTTCTTTTTGTTGTCTGACTGCTGTGGCTAGGACTTCCAATACTATGTTGAATAGCAGTGGTGATAGTGGACATCCCTGCCGCGTTCCTGACCTTAGGGGGAAAGCTCTCAGTTTTTCCCCATTGAGAATGATATTCGCTGTAGGTTTTTCATAGATGGCTTTTATGATATTGAGGTATGTACCCTCTATCCCTATACTCTGAAGAGTTTTGATCAAGAAAGGATGCTGTACTTTGTCAAATGCTTTTTCTGCATCTATTGAGAGGATCATATGATTCTTGTTCTTTCTTTTGTTAATGTATTGTATCACATTGATTGATTTGCAGATGTTGAACCAACCTTGCAGGCCAGGGATAAATCCCACTTGGTCGTGGTGAATAATCCTTTTAATGTACTGTTGGATCCTATTGGCTAGTATTTTGGTGAGAATTTTTGCATCCATGTTCATCAGGAACCCATTATTTTATTGTTGTAAATATAAACGCCATTTTCATACGGAATCTCAACTTACTGATGCGCTGTTTTCTACAATTGATTTTCAGTTATTTATCTAAAACTAATAGATAAATGCTAGTTTTATTTGGTAGTTCACAGGTTTTATACCATAAAATAGTTGCAAATACCTATAATTTAAACAATAGATAATATTTAATAAGAAATGAAGAAAACCAGCAAATGCATCAAGTAGAAAATAAACAATGACAGTGATTTCTCTTAACTGGAGTCTACTTATTAACTCAGAGAAGCACTTGAAAACATTTATTTGTTAAGTGTGTATCTTGATTTTAATAGTGTTATGTATGTGCGTGAAGACAAAATTTCTGTTTTGCAATGGAAGGACATTTCATAAAATATTTAAATTTCAGGCTCTCAAAATAGTGCCTATGAAATTGTTTGCTTTTTAAAAAGATACCATATATTTAGTCAATTTTGAGAATAAATCTCAAATTGATGCCAAATCTAACTCAGTTGGTTAAGGGTTATGTATTTTATAATGGGATCAGTGTGAAGAAGACAGGCTGTATACATAAGTAAACAGAAAAAAATAACAAGAGAATATGTAGATTCATCATTTATTTGGTTTCTATTTTTAAGGTATATTTCAGCCAGTCAGCATCTTCTTCTGTGCAGACAGTTCCGTGATTTTTTTTTTCAACCATGCCTGTCCCTAAACAGATGCACTCATCTGTCCACAGAACTTCCCAGCTCCTTCTCCCATAACTAAAGGATCCCTATACTGAATAGGGAAAGGAACATAAAATACTTCGAGAAAGTTGAAAAATTATCACAATTTGAGTAAATTTAGTTGGGGATTCCTGTTACTTGGTTTCTTTAAGTAAGGTATAATTTTAAATAGAATAATTTTCCTTTATTCTTGAAAACTAACAGACACTTTTTAAAAAATAAATACATTCCTATTTTTTAAAAGCAAACACCTGTTTCTTTGGTTTAAAAAAGAAACAGGTTTTCAAGATTGTTTACGAAGGAAACACACACACACACACACACACATATATATATATATACTAAAAATTTAAATATTTTCAGCTTCTTACATCAAGTATACCAGTATCAAATTTACATAAGCATAGTATAAGCCGATTAAACATAACAATCTGAAAATAAATATTTTTTAAAGAAATAGAGTTCAGGGGGCGCCTGGGTGGCTCAGTCGTTAAGCGTCTGCCTTCGGCTCAGGTCATGATCCCAGGGTCCTGGGATCGAGCCCCGCATCAGGCTCCCTGCTCCACGGGAAGCCTGCTTCTCCCTCACCCACTCCCGCTGCTTATGTTCCCTCTCTCGCTGTATCTCTCTCTGTCAAATAAATAAAATCTTAAAAAAAAAAAAAAAAAGAAATAGAGTTCAGTTTTTTTTTTTTTTAAAATACATTCTTTTGGAGGTATATCCCCAGTATATATCATATATACAATCTGTTAAACAGCAAAAAGAATAAGATCATTTTTACATTTATATTACAAAAAGTGTTTTCATCTTTACTAATATATTTTATTAACTAGCAGCATGGCCTATAAGAACCCTTTTCATTGTTTGATTTTTGATTGTACATTGAATAAAAATGGAATCTGCCCCCTTTACCTCATAGACAAAAAAATAAGAACAAGAAAAAAATAAATACAAATATGTGGAAAACAAATTTGATCTGTATCAATGAACCAAAACAAATGATGAATAGGTGAGAAATGCCTTGACAATCAAATGGGTTTTTTTTTAAGTTTTTAACAAAGCTTATTTTTCTTTGTTAAAGATTTTCTTTTATTTATTTGTCAGAGAGAGAGTGAGAGCGAGCACAAGTAGGGAGAATGGCAGGCAGAGGGAGAAGCAGGCTCTCCTCTGAGCAAGGAGCCTGATGAGGGACTTGATCCCAGGACCCTGGGATCATGACCTAAGCTGAAGGCAGGCACTTAACCAACAGCCACCCAGGCATCCTGACAATCAAATGGGGTTTATGAAGATACCTTTAAGCTGGCCCGGGATGCTGATTTCAGCTAAAAGTAGCAAAGCACAGTTCTTTAATGTTTGTTCCAAGTCTTAAGCAGGAAAAATAACAATCCTTTATCTGGATCATCAGGAAGCTGAACAGGGTAGTTTTGGGAGCTTTCTATAACTGATTTGTCAACAAGAAGCCTAGGGGAATAGACTAGTGATAAGTCACATTGAGTCACCATTGGTATGGCAAACACACAACATCTGCAGTGTAAACAACATGCAGTTGCCAATCTCAGATGG
The DNA here is from genome assembly GCF_002201575.2 of Neomonachus schauinslandi. Classification (NCBI taxonomy): domain Eukaryota; kingdom Metazoa; phylum Chordata; class Mammalia; order Carnivora; family Phocidae; genus Neomonachus; species Neomonachus schauinslandi. Next base: position 129,340,259 of record NC_058404.1, on the reverse strand, counting down.
CTGAGTAAAAGTAAAGGCTAAAAGAACACATTCACACACAAAGCCCTGTGTTACCTGAAACTTCAGAATAAAATAGGAAGGATTATTGCTAGTGGGCACTACAACCCTGGCCTTAGCTCCTCTCTCAAAGAAACAAAACAAAAACCTGCAAAAGAGAACTCAAATAATGAAACATAAATATAGTATTTCTAGATACATATTTTAAGTCCTAGAATTAAATAAATAAATAAATAACATAGAGAACTCTTTTGAGCATCTGGGGAAAATTGTTCAGTCATTTGAGTGTACAAAAATTATGTTAGTCTCAAACTTCTTCCTAATGGCATTCAATTTTAGAATTTTGAGGATTAATTACAAATTTCTGAAAGTTTGGTCTGGTTATTTTATGCACAGTCAAACATTCATTCAAGTACTAAAGAAACAAAAATTTTTGAACATTCAAAAATGCAAAGAGATATTTCCTGTGAGCAGATAAGAAAGTTCTAGAGAATAAACTTCAGCCAACCAAGTGATGGGGAAAGAAACTACACCAAACAAATCAGAAAATGATTGGATCCTTTATGTAGAGGAAGAATTATAATAAATATGTGATTATAGAATATTCATAAATATATGAATTCTTTAGTGAAAAAGATCATAAGCTTATAGCTTAGTGAAAAAAATCATATAGCTTATCCTTATAGGATAAGGAAGTGGGAGATAATTCTTTGTCCATAGTCAGAATAAACAAAATGTTAGCTATAAGGTAAACACTGAGAAAAATTATATGTCTAAAGCCAAATGGATAATGGATGTAGAACAGGGTAGAATAATTGGAAATATACTGACCCTAGTTGAAAATATCCTAATTGCTCATTCTATTAAAAAATTACTTCATAAGAAACAGTATTGTAGGGGTGCCTGGGTGTCTCAGTCAGTTAAGAGTCTGCCTTCAGCTCAGGTCATGATCCTGGGGTCCTGGGATCAAACTCCACATCAGTCTCCCTGCTCAGTGGGGAGTCTGCTTCTCCCTCTCCCTCTGCCCCTCCCCCTGCTCATGCGTGTACTCTCTCTCTCTCGCTCAAATACACAAAATTAAAAAAAAAAGAAACAGCATTGTAAAACAATAAAAATACATATATAAAATTGTCAATTTGATATATATACATATATATGTATGTATATGAAAGAGAGAGGTAGAGAGACAAGCAAGGAATGAATATGCTTGAGAAATACCTTTAAAAATACAGTATACAGAGAGGTATGATTGCAGGGTAGTAGAGGGTCCTAGTCTTGCCTCATTCATAGAACACAGTTAGATAAAAATCAAATCATTCTGAATACCCAAGAAATCTATCTGAGGGCTGACAGAACAAAATATACAATGAGAGGGTGAGAAGAGGCCACATCATGGAAGGTGCTGCTTTTCTAGGGTAAGTATACCCGAGAACCAGAGCAGTGGGCCCCTCCCCTAGAAGACCAGCACAAACTCCCCCGTATGCAACATGTCTATTGACCGTACAGCTCTACAAAGCTTCACTTTTAGTGGAAATAGCATTAGGTCTCTTTTAACAAGCAGATTAGAGCACACCTAGTTAAAAGTCATCACACTCTGGCCAGGGTCCAAACACTCCCCACTGCAGGCAAGGAGAAACTCTGCAGAGGACTGACCTGAAAGAGTAGCTAAAGCATGGCAGCAGAACACCACGGCATACACCAGAGGCACTTCCTGAAGTTCAAGGCCATGGACAGTATATGACGTAACTTTATAAAGTTATTATTCTCAGGAGCAGGAAACATAACAGGCTTTCCTAACACATAGAAGGCAGAGACCTAGACAAAATGCCAAGATGGAGGAATTCATCCCAAAAGAAAGAACAGGAAAAGGTCATGGCCCAGATCTAATCAAAAGAAGATATAAGTAATGTGCTTGATCCAGAACTTAAAGCAACAATCATAAGAATACTAGCTGGGCTTGAGAAAAGCATAGAAGACACCAGGGAGTCCCTTAATGGAGGGACTTACTTACTGTCAGGCCAAAACAGAAAATGGTACAACTGAGATGCAAAACCAACTGGATGTAATGACCACAAGTATGGAAGAACCAGAGGAACAAATAAGTGATATAGAAGGTAAAATTATGGAATATAATGAAGCTGAAAAGAAAGAGGGAAAGAAAAGTATTGGATCACAAATGTAGACTTAGGGAATTCAGTGATTCCATAAAGCCTGATAACATTCATGTCATAGGAGTCCCAGAAGAAGAAGAGCGGGGAAAGGGGCAGAAGGTTTATTTGAGCAAATTATAGCTAAAAACTTCCCTAATCTGGGGAAAGAAACAGAAATCCAAATACAGGAGGCACAGAAAACTCCCATCAAAATCGACAAAGTAGGCCAACACCAAGACATATCATAGTTAAAGTTGCAAAAAGAAAAAAGAGAGAGAGAGATACAGAAAAAAATCATAAAAGCAGCAAGAGAAAAGAAGTCCCTAACTTATAAGGGAAGACAAATCAGGTTAGCAGCAGATCTGTCCACAGAAACTTGGCAGGCCAGGAGAGAGTGGCATGATATATTCAATGTGCTAAATGGGAAAATATGCAGCCAAGAATACTCTATCCAGCAAGGCTGACATTCAGAATAGAAGTAGAGATAAACAGTTTCCCAGACAAACAAAATTAAAGGAGTTCATAAACACTAAGCCAGCCTGGCAAGAAATATTAAAGGAGACTCTTTGAGTGGGAGAGAAAGACCAAAAACAACAAAGATTAGATAGAAGGGAACAGAGAAAATCTCCAGAAACAATGACTTATAAGTAATACAACAGCACTGAAGTCATATATATCAATGACTCTGAATATAAATGGACTGAACACTCCAATCAAAAGACACAGGGTATCAGAATGGATTAAAAAAACAAGACTCATCTGTATGCTGCCTTCAACGGACTCATTTTAGACCTACAGACATTTACAGATTAAAAGTGAGGAGATAGAGAATCATTTATCATACTAATGGACATCAAAAGAAAGCTGGAGTAGCCATACTTTTATCAGACAAACTACATTTTAAAGCAAAGACTGGAACAAAAGATAAGGAAGGGCACTATAATCATAATAAAGGAGCCTATTCAACAAAACTGAACAATTAAAAATATTTATGTCCCCAACTTTGGAGCACTCAAATATATAAATCGATTAACAACAAACATAAACTCATTTATAGCAATACAATAATAGTAGGGGACTTGAACACCCCACTTATGACAGTGGACAGGTCATCTAAGCAGAAAATCAACAAGAAAACAATAGCTTTGAATGACATACTGGACCAGATGGACTTAACAGATATATTCAGACTATTTCATCCTAAAGCAGCAGAATACACTTTCTGTTCAAGTACACATAGGACATTCTCCAGAAGAGATCACATACTGGGTCACAAATCAGGCCTGAACAAGTACAAAAAGATTGAGATCATACCATGCATGTTTTCTAACCACAAAGGTATGAAACCACAAGAAAAAAATTGGCAGGACCCCCAATACATGGAAATTAAAGAACATCCTACTAAAGAATGGAAGGGTTGACCAGGAAATTAAAGAAGAAATAAAACAATACATGGAAAAAATGATAATGAAAACACAATAGTCCAATACCTTTGGGATGCAGCAAAAGAGGGAAATACATAGTATAGTAATACAGGCCTACCTCAAGAAACAAGAAAAATCTCATATACACTGAATCTTACACTTAAAGGAACTAGAAAAAGAACAGCAAATGAAGCCTAAAGCCAACAGAAGAAGGGAAATGATAAAGATTAGAGTAGAAATAAATGATATGGAAACAAAAATACCTGTAGAAAAGGTTAATGAAACCAGGAGCTGGCTCTTTGAAAGAATTAATAAAATTGATAACCGCCTAGCCAGACTTGCCAAAAAGAGAAGAGAAAGGACCCAAATAAATAAAATTGCAAATGAGAAAGGACAGATCACAACCAACATCACAGAAATACAAACAGTTATGAGATAATATTATGAAGAATTATATGCCAACCAATTAGGCAATCTGGAAGGAATGGATACATTTCTAGAAACATATATACTACCAATACTGAAACAGGAAGAAATAGAAAATTTTAACAGACTGAACCAGCAAATAAATTGATTCAGGATCAAAAATCTCCCAACAAACAAAGTCCAGGACCAGAGGGCTTCCCAGGAGAATTCTACCAAACATTTAAAGAGTTAGTACCTATTCTTCTCAAAGAATTCCAAACAATGGAAATGGAAGGAAAACTTCCAAACTTATTCTATGAGGCCAGCATTATCTTGATTCCAAAACCAGACAAAGACCCCGCTAAAAGAACATTAAAAGAATAATTCACTGCGATCAAGTGGGATTTATTCCTGGGCTGCAAGGGTGGTTCAATATTCACAAATCCATCAATATGATACACCACATTAATAAAAGAAAGGATAAGACACATAAGATCCCCTCAATAGAAGCAGAAAAAACATTTGACAAAGCACAGCATCCATTCTTTTTTTTTTTTTTTTTAAGATTTTATTTATTTATTTGACAGAGACACAGTGAGAGAGGAAACACAAGCAGGGGAGTGGGAGAGGGAGAAGCGGGCTTCCCGCCGAGCAGGGAGCCCAATGCGGGCTGGAACCCAGACCCTGGGATCATGACCTGAGCCGAAGGCAGAACAACTCAGCCACCCAGGCTCCCCCACAGCATCCATTCTTAATAAAAACCCTACAAAGTAGGGATAGAGGGAACTTATCTCAACATCATAAAGACCATATATGGAAAACCCACAGCTAATATAATCCTCAATGGGGAAAACTGAGAGCTTTTCCTGTATGTTCAGGAATAAGACAGGGATGCCCACTCTCTAAAAATTGTACTGGAAGACCTAGCCTCAGTAATCAGATAATAAAAAGAAATAAAAGACATCCAAATTGGCAAGGAAGAAGTCAAATTTTGCTATTCACAGATGACATAATACTCTATATAGAAAACCTGAAACACTCCACCAAAAAAATTTCTAGCACTGATACACAAATTCAGTAAAGTAGCAGGATACAAAATCAACATACAGAAATCTGTTGCATTTCTATATACCAATAATGAAGCAGCAGAAAGAGAAATCAAGGAATTGATCCCATTTACAGTTGTACCAAAAACCATAAGATACCTAGGAATAAACCTAACCAAAGAGGTAAAAGATCTGTCCTCTGAAAACTATAGAACACTGATGAAAGAAATTGAAGAGGACACAAAGAAATGGGAAAACATCCCATGCTCATGGATTAGAAGAGCAAATATTGTTAAAATGTCAATAGTACCCAAAGCAATCTACACATTTAATTCAATCCCTATCAAAATAACACCAGCATTTTTCATAGGCTAGAACAAACAACCCTAAAATTTGTCTGTAACTACAAAGGACCCCCAAATAGCCAAAGTGACCTTGAAAAAGAAAAGCAAAGCTGGAGGCATCAGAATTCCAGATTTCAAGTTATTACAAAGCTGTAGTCATCAAGACAGTATGGTACTGGCACAAAAACACACGTAGATCAATGGAGCAAAATAGAAAACCTGGAAATGGACCCATAAGTATATGGTCAACTAATTTTCAACAAAGCAGGAAAGACTATCCAATGGAAAAAAGACAATCTCTTCAACAAATGGTGCTGGGAAAATTGGACAGCAACATGCAAAAGAATGAAACTGGACCACTTCCTTACACTACACACAAAATTAAATTCAAAAATGGATTATAGACCTAAATGTGAGACAGGAAACCATCAAAATCCTAGAGGAGAACACAGGCAGCAAGTAACCTTATTTGACATTGTCTGTAGCAGCTTCTTATTAGCTATGTCTCCAGAGGCAAGGGAAAGAAAAGCAAAACTAAACTACTGGGAATTGATCAAGATAAAAAGCTTTTGTACAGCAAAGGAAACAACAAAACTAAAAGGCAACCTTTGAAATGGGAAAAGATATTTGCAAATGACATATCTGATAAAGGGTTAGTATACAAAATCTATAAAGAACTTATCTAACTCCACACCCAAAAAAACAAATAATCTAATTAAAAAACGGGCAGAAGACATGAATAGACATTTTTCCAAAGAAGACATCCAGAAGGCTAACATACACATGAAAAGATGCTCAACATCACTCATCATCAGGGAAATACAAATCAAAACTACAATGAAGGGGCGCCTGGGTGTCTCAGTCGTTAAGCGTCTGCCTTCAGCTCAGGTCGTGATCCCAAGGTCCTGGGATCGAGCCCCACATTGGGCTCCCTGCTCAGCAGGAAGCCTGCTTCTCTCTCTCCCACTCCCCCTGCTTGTGTTCCTGCTCTCGTTCTCTCTCTCTCTGTCAAATAAATAAATAAAATCTTAAAAAAAAACAAAACTACAATGAAATATCACCTCACACCTGTCAGTATGGCTAAAATTAACAAGACAGGAAACAACAGGTGTTGGCGAGGCTGTGGGGAAAGGGGAACCCTCTTACACTGTTGGTGGTAATACAAACTGGTGCGGCCACTATGGAAAACAGTATGGAGGTTCCTCAAAAAGTTAAAAATAGAACTGCCCTATGACAGAGCAATTGCACTACTAGCTATTTACCCAAAGAATACAAAAATACTAATTCAAAGGGATAAATGCACCCTGATGTTTATAGCACCATTATCAACAATGGCTAAATTATGGAAAGAGCCCAAATGCCCATCGACTGATGAATGGATAAAGAAGATGTGGTATACATATACAATGAACATTACTCAGCCATCAAAAGGAATGAAATCTTGCCATTTGCAATGACATGGATGGAGCTAGAGTGTTTTATACTACACAAAACGTCAGAGAAAGACAAATACCATATGATTTCACTCATATGTGGAATTTAAGAAATAAAACAGATATACATAGGGGGACAGAAAAGGACACAGGAAAACCATTAAACAGACTCTTAACTATAGAGAACAAACTAAAGGTTGCTGGAGGGCAGGTTGGTGAGAGGATGGGCTAGATGGGTGATGGGTATTAAGGAGGACACTTGTCATGAGCACTGGGTGTTGTATATAAGTGAATAATCACTAAATTCTACTCCTGAAGCCAATATTACACTATATGTTAACTAACTAGAATTTAAATAAAAACTGAAATAAAAAAAGAACAAAACAAAATAAATACATTATTATCACCATTTAAAAAAATGAAAAGAAAATACGGGATACATATAGGTTGTTCACTTGTGTGATCTGGTGAGGGGTGGAGAAGGTGTTGTAGATGAAATTTATTGTGGGAGGAGCATAAATGACAGAGGGTGCAATCAAAAAGGAAAAAAAAAAGATTAAGATTGCAAAGACTGCCCCCAAGAATATTTTGCATGATACAATCCAATTTATGAAATCATGTAAGGTTTTATATGTATATCTGCATCTAATTATTAAAATCATAATGATAACTGGGTAGTCAAAGTTATGACAAGCTAATATGAGCAAACAAAAAAAGCCAGGCCTTCTTATTTCAATATCAGATACTCTTTAATTTAGAGCAAATGCTTTTGGGACTTTAAAAACGGATCTTAAGTATGTCAAAAGTTAACCAACCTCGCTTATAATTAAAAATAAATGACAGCTAAATGGAGAGAGAAATATAATTTTAGCTCAGATTATTGAACACTAAAAAGTTTGATAATTCACTGTTTTGGCAGGGGTATGGGAAATTTTTTATGGAACTTTAGATTGGTATAACTTCTATAGAGGATAATTTAATAAAATCCTTCAAAATTAAGAATGTACCACACTTCAACTCAGCAATTCTACTTCTAGGAACTTACCCATCAGGTACAGCTTTACACCTGTGAAATAATGTATATATAATAATGTTTAGTGTAGTACTTGCAACAGAAGGAGTTTGGAAACAAACTCCGTGTCCATTGACAGAGGAATATTTCAATAAATTATGTTAACATCCATATAGTAGAATGCCCTGCATTCTTAGACCAAATCAGGTGGATCGTATGTACTGATATGGAACTATCTCTGAGATATATTAAATGCAAAAAGTGCAGAAAAGTATGTAATATGGTATCATTTTGGCAGAAAGCAAATATTAATAATACAAATATGCTTGTAATAGCCAGTAGCTCTGGGACCTGTGTAGCTAGGAAATAGGAGTAGGAAGGAAACTATTTTTCATGGTATATATTTTATAACTACTGAATTTTATATCGTGAATATGTATTAACTTAAATAAGATGATGAATGTATATGTATAAAATTTACAAGAAGAGTACTCAAAGTATTAACAGTGGCAAGCTCTGGGGAATGGTACTCTTTGCTACTTAGGGTTCAGGGTATTGGAAAGAGACATTTATTGGTTACCATGTATCCTGTTGTGTTTGAATTTTCAAAATAGGAGACACATTTTTCTTTTATGAAAGAAAGAAAGAAGGAAGGAAGGAAAGAAGGAAGAAAGGAAGGCAGGCAGACAGTGAATTATCCTACTTCAAAACAGTGAGACCAAACTTCTCTTCTTCAAGAGAACAAACTTTTGAATGTGCCTAATTTGTGCTCGCTAGTTGATCAAGCTCTCTCAGGCAGTCTTTGTTAAAGAAAACAACACTATTTTTTTTTTAACTATGTTTTCTTAAAGATAACACCTTTGGAAGGTGAAATGAAAGATATAATGAACTAATAATTTGCAGAGTATCCTCACTAAAGGACATCTTGTTGGAATTCAAAAAGAGTTGCTGAGCATGGATTTTATTCATGTTATTCAATAGAATGCATTCTTCAAGTCTCTCAAGCACAAAACCTAATGCCTAATTTAAACAAGTTTGTGTAAAATGCTGACTAGGTCATTATCAGAGTATACCATCAAATGCTATTAAGGTTTTTCCTCTTTGCTAACTTTCTCTTTTACTAATGTGAAACATTGGACAATATTGTCTAATAGAAAGGTTGATAATTTGAACCTCAGCTTTTCACTCATGTACTGAAATCAAAGTCCAGCTTATAAAGTAGAGAAAGGAAAACTGTAAGCATATCTTCTGGTCTCAACAGATGGTCTATTTAATCTATAAATTCAGTTTAATGACCAGCATGCATCATTGAATGTACATTATAAGATTGTTTTTGTTTGTTTGTTTTAAACTTCTTGTTAGATGCAACATTTGACCTCTATAAATGAATTTAAAAAATAGAACCTCAAAAATAACATAACTTAGTGGAATACATTTTACACTAACATGTTCAAAATAAACTGTCAGTTACCTACATTTTGAGTTTATCATTTTCTTCTGTCAGGCACTCAATGAACTTTTCTAGAAATGCAAATATATTATGTTTTCTCATTTTATATTCCTAAAAATGTTTTCTTTTTTTTTTAGATTTTTTTTTAAATTTATTTGAGAGAGAATGAGAGAGAGAGAGAGAGCACAGGAGGGGGGAGTGTCAGAGGGAGAAGCAGACTCCCCACTAAGCAGGGAACCCAATGTGGGACTCGATCCCGGGACTCCAGGATCATGACCTGAGCCGAAGGCAGTCGCTTAACCAACTGAGCCACCCAGGCGCCCCTAAAAATGTTTTCCAACAGTAGACAAAAAGAACAAACATTGGAGACATTATTTAAGAAGGCAATAGGAGAATGGAAAATACCTTTAATTTTCAATTATGTAAAATCCACATGTCAGAAGTACCTTGAGAATTTCAGCTTAATATTAGTTCTGCAATTAGGTCTCTGTTCACTCCAATCTCATCCTTCTTCTTCCATTAGCTATGATAAACAAGACTTGTAAACCTTTAAAATTCAATCTCACCAATCAACATTTACTCTGATTCTAATTTAATTCTTTAAAGATACTCATCAATTTGATTTTTTTTTCCTTATTCTGCCATTGCTCTAATAGATGTTTAAGCTAAAAATAAATCCTAGGGTCTGAGCAGATAGCTCAATTAGAGGTTAACTAACAAAAACCAATGCTCTTAACCCCAGAGCAGAGATTGCAGAATGACCTAAAAGCCAGAAATAGTTATATTTTGGAAGAGGTAGGCTGAATTTTATCTAATTAGAAAGCATAAACTAAATTTGAACACGGTAAAATAATTTGTGGAATATGAGACTACATATACAGTTATGCAGGCATAACATGTAATTTTTGCCATTAACAAGTCCATATGGAATTTTGAGAGTTTATGGGAAGCAAATTTAAATATTTTAGTGATATTATATTTTGAGTATATCTAATCTCTCTTCTGCCATTCCATCCTTCAAATCTGTGAAAACTTTAAATGTTTTTACCTTGCATTTTCCATTTTAAAATCCGGGTGTTCCCAGTTCCTCCAACACCCAGTTGGCATGGTTTCTAGACTTTTTATCCCATATCTGAGAAATTACCATGTAATTAATCAATGCTCCAGTGAAATTATGGCAAATGGAATTCAACAATTGTTAGTGGTATCATTAGTTCACAATTCTGTGAATGAAAGGTAAATCCTTTGAGAAGTAAAATAGACTAGTGGCTAAGAGCACAAACTCTGGAGTCAGACTGACAGGTTTGAATTTTGGTTCCATCATTTTTCTTAACAAAATGGAAAAACAAACAAAAATAATACTTTTCTCATAGAGTGATGTAAAAATGAGTGACTTGACGTGAATCAAGTACTTAGAACAGTATCTAGTGTATAACAAGCAGGATATAAGCCCTTATTTTTATCCTTTGTCTTGGATATTTTATCCTTAAAACCTAGGCTAAAATAATCATAGTTGTTTACCCCCTATTTTTAGGGAGGTATACACTCAAATTCATATTGACTCCTGATACACTTATAATAAAAAAGCTAAAATTCTTAGCATATTTTTACGTGAGTTACTGGTAAGCCAGGACTCTTATACAAGAGTTCTTGAAAATACACTGAAATTGCGTGTAATTCTTGATGTACTCAGAAGGAATACAACACTTTGGATCTATATGCACTTGGAATCTTTCTGGTATTGTTGTTCCAGCCTAGGTTTGATAAATATGCATTCTTGAAATTGAGGAAAAATATGGAACAGGCTAAGTTTTATTTGACTTGATCTTATTTGTCTACCACTGTTCTAGCTTTGTGATAGATTGGATTTAAATTGGGACAAAAATCAATGTATCTATTTATAGTTTAAAATAAAAGTTCATGTCCTGTACTTCTCCAAAGTAGGGCAGCCTCATTTTTTTCTTAATAGGAGACCGGCCTGGTGTAGAAACTCTATTGAGGTTATTTGGGAGTAATCAGGTCAGATAGTAGAAGGCATTCTTTTGAACTCTGCATGAGTATTTATTCATTTGTGATTTGGTAATATTTAACTATAAGAAATAAATATAACTCTGTTTTCCCTAAGTGTAGAATGATCAGAAATATTGGAAGATTGTTTCAGATGCTGCTAGATCAAAATAAAATTGCATTTTATAATGGATGAATCATAATTACTATTCAGAGGAAGATGAAAAGTTGCCATGGCAGTAATTGTCCTCTTTAAGTGAGTTAGACACATTTTAAATGGCATATTAAACCAAGAATCAAAACTTTTAAAGTGGGCTGAATGTTTTCTCTAAATGATATGTAGAGGTGATGAGAATTGATGCAGTTACTCCCAAAGTAACATGCAATCTCTTACAAATATCCCACATGTAGAATTAGTAAATTTCATCTAATTTCCACTTTGCCTAAGTGGTTACTGTCTTTCAGTCATATCCTCAACTTCTATAAAAAATGATTTTCACCTAGTAAGTTTGTGGGTAAATGTTAGCCTGTCTCTCCCTATAATTTCTCTTTCTTTCTGTCTCTTACCACTATCACTTTTTTTACTATTACCATTTTGTCTTCTCCTATCTTACCATTTCTTGTTTAATCAATTCTACCTCAGGAAATTTGCTTCATATGCGAAGATAAAATCTGTTCAAGAGGCAAACTTTTTCTTTGTCAAAATCTTGAAGTAGACCATGGCACAAGCATATGGATTGTTTTCAGTGAGGAAGCTAAAGTGATATAATTATCTAAAATGGAAATGTCAGTCTCTGGCATTCAGTACTAGACTTCTAGAGTTATTTTAAAGATTATGGCGTGCATAAAAATCATTTTGAGAAGAGGTTACTATGCAAATACCCTAAGTGGCTTTGGTTCTAACAATTTGGGAGGATCTGGCAATCTTTATTCTAAACAGGGTCTCTACTGTCATCAATCATATCCTCATCCTTTTTAAAAAAAAATGACTTTCACGTAGGAACTTTGTGGGGAAATGTTATCCTGTTATACAGGTAGCTCTGGACCTAAGGAAAAGTGGCCTGAGAAAACCAAGCCTTTGATCTAGCTCTAGCTGGATGAGCTGGCTGTCTCATAGAATAACAACTAAGGAAATGCAGTGACTGTCTATGCGAGAGCAGGGCCTTTGGGCACGAGAGCAGAGTGTCTCCGATTCTTTAAACTCTTGGATCTTTATTGATTAGGATTATTCAGTAGTTGAGTCAGAAAGTTGGAAAACTGAGGTCATTGTAGTTCTGGAAATTGCTTTAAATGTTTCATAGCTATTTCTGATCTAAGGAGGTTGGGGTGATGCAAGTTTTCATCCTTACAATTACCTAAGTATTTCACCCTAAATAATAGGATTGTTACACAACAAAAAAATGAAGCTTCTGAAGAGCATACTCCAACTGATGAGTTTAGTGAAATCCCAAACTTAGTGCATTTCCTGAATGTCTCTTCAGCCATATACATGATGTGCCTTTTCCTGAATAGCTGGGCAATATAGAACATATAAAAATGTGCCTTTTAGGAGGCTGACGTGAATCACCATTGATGTGAACCAACAATGAATCCAAAGTATTTGTAATTCAGGCTGTAATCAATTTCTTGAAAGAAAAAGGGATAGACTGCTTTCATGGGGTTCTTTGTTGAGGGATATAGATTCTGCCTGAAGATGCTTTCATGTGAGAATGAGAATTAGGACTAGTCTTATAAGCTGAAGATAAGACCTTAGTCAAGAAGGAAATTAGGCTGTATTTATCTGGGGTGAAAAGCAAGGCAATTATAGCATATCATAACAAAATAGGGACATTAAAATAAAGTGTCGAGAAATGAAATAAAATAAAATCCAGAATCTCAAAAGTCAGGTTGTCAGCATAAAGCCAGCAATTACAATACAGAAGTGAACCTGGTAACCTATAGTTTATCTGAAAAGTTATTTGTATTTCTTGCCAACTTTAAGGATTAGAGACCAGGTAGGCACACTTCTGACCCTACACGTATGTAAAAGGAAAAAAGAACAGATTTTGCACAGTAAAAGAACAATGCTGATTACTGTGTTTTTATGCTTAGTAGGGTAAGGGTAAGAGAGAACATGGGAAGTTCTAAAATATTTAGAGATGTTGAGTAGATCTGTATATTGACATATGTGTCAAGTTAAAACAGGGTCATTTAATCAAAAATTAAAATTACAGGGGTAAAGCAAAGCCTTACTTGGAAAATTGCCTTAATGGAGTCTCATTGTCCCAGTACAAATCCTCCAATTTGTAAGGATTCTCAGCTCTGTCATACTCTTCTCTACAGAAAAGTCTAAACCCAGTGTATAACTGAGTCTCAATAAGAAGAAGTAATTGGATAAAATTGGGTGAAATTAAAGGCTAGTACGTTGTACTACAAAAAACTCACAACTCCATCTCTACCGCAGGGATATAATTGCAAAATAAACTAGAATCATCTTGTCAGCTCCCCTGGAGCCCTTCCCTGTCAACAGTATGCTTACGTGGTTTCCCTTTTTCTCGTTTCCAGTCAGACAGTTATTGAAATCTTTTTTTTTTCTTTTTGGAATATGGGCATGTAATTGATATTTTTTTCTTTTCTAGGAGTTGTTCTTCTCACATTTCAGATTGGATTCATTAGGGAGCTTGTTTCAGACTTGGTTGTTCTGGTGAGGGGACCAGAGACCATGTTCTGAGAAATGCTACCCTAAGGAATTCTGTAGATAATTAATCTTATCCACAATATGTGGTTTTACAACTTGAAGTCTGAGATTTGTCAACATCCCTCTGAAGGCTGTCTTGCTAGTGAAATTAAAAGGAAAAAAAAACGACATTTACTCAAGGATAAGAATGGCTTAAAAGAAGCCAGAACTTCAAAGTTTAAACAAGTTACCTGATTACTTTTGTCTGCAGACAAGTAAAAAATCCAAGTCAATCAATTACTTCTCTCCTGCTATGAACATAGTGTATATTTAGTCATTAAGCCTGGAACTGTGTTAATATCATTAAATCAGCTTTACAACTTGGGGACTAACAAACCATTGAGTTCACAGCATTTCTCTGATAGGAGAGCGAACTAGTTGATTTGCCCATAGTGACACAAGTTTCAGACCTGGGTTTGAATTCAAATCTCATGATCTTTAACTTTGTTATTTTTCAAATGTGGCACATTAAGGAGACAGAGGGGAAAATTTAGAAACTGCCAAACTATTGTCAAAGCTAAATATAGCTTTAAACTGACACAACATCACAGCTTTGCATTGACCCATTTTCTAAGAAAATTTCAGCATGGGCAATACTAAATGTATTTTTAAGTCCAAGTTTTTGGTAACCTTGTCCTCAGAAAAAATTATAATATATTTCACTTAAGACAGAGAATTTTACAAATATGAATAAATGGTAAAATGACTTAGGGAAACTAAAAGTTGTTATATATTAGATTGAGTTATTTGAGTTTTATAGGAATTATCATATTTACTGCAATCCTATATTAAAACATTGCAGAAATTAATCCAAAATAACTTACCTACATGTTGTTTATTTATCTATGATGTTTACTAAGTCAATTAAAATATTTACTGAGTGTTTACAAAATATTATACTATATGCTTTGGGAATAGGTATTTTGAGCCCAAGGAAATGGGATAGTGTGTTTCAAATTGTATTCCTACCTAATTTTTAAATGATGGCTCCTCAGTACATATTTATTTAATGAATGCTTATATGAACTTTAGGATGCACTACCTAGTTTTTAAGTTTATTCTGTAAGTTATAAAGGGATACATAGGTACAGAAAACATATATAAATATTTAAATTTTAAAAGTCAATATATGATACTTGAAGTTCAAAGAGTTGGGGCACCTGGGTGGCTCAGTCAGTTATGCAGTCGACTCTCGATTTTTGGCTCAGATCATGATCTCAGGGTCCCGGGCTCAAGCCTCACCTTGGGCTCACTGCTCAGCAGGGAGTCTGCTTGGAATTCTCTCTCTCCCTCTCCCTCTGTGCCTCCCTCACCACTCATGGGTATGCTCTCTCTCTCTCTCTAAAATAAATAAATAAAATCTTTAAAAAAATTTTTAAAAAGGGACCAACTAACATTTGAATTAATTTTCATACAATCAAAAATATCTCTTGAATGTGGATTATTGCCAGGCACTCTCTGAGGGATAAGGGCAATTAAAATGGGCAAGGGAGCTCCTCTTGCATAGTGTTGTAGGCAGAATTCAAAGATGACCCAATGACTCTCTGGAGTGTGGGTGAGACCTGTGAGTATGATGAGAGATCAATCCCATGATTGGGTTACTAATCAGTTGACTGTGAGGTAATCAAAAGGAAGATTATTCTGGATGGCTCTGACCTAATAAGAACCCCTGAGGCCCTTGGTTAAACAGGATGACATTCAAAGCATGAGAAGATCTGTGGAGGGGGCTATATAACAGGGGTGGGAATTAACTCAAGAATATATTAATAATATACAACCGCTCTAGTTGCTGAGAGTGGTCCTGAGGCAACAGATAGTAAGTCTTGTGGCTGCAAAGAAATGAATTTTTCCAAAAACTTAAGGAAGCTTGGAAGTCTACAGCTGCAAATGCACCCAGTTGACACCTTGGTTTCAACCTTGTGAGACTCTGAGCAGAGAATTCAGACTCTTGACCCACAGAATCTGTGAGATAATGACGTTTTAAAAAATTTTTTAAGTTTTTATTTTATTTATTTATTTTAGAGAGGGGGAGGGGCAGAGGGAGAGAGAGGGAGAGAATCTTAAGCAGGCTCCACACTAGGCGTGGAGCCCTGCTCTGGCTCTATCTCACAACCCTGAGATCATAACCTGAGCTGAAATCAAGAGTCAGACGCTTCATCAACTGAGCCACCCAGGCACCTCAATAACATTTTTTTTAAAGTTGCTCAAATTGTAGTAATTAGTTTCACAGAAATAGAAATCTAATATGCACTCTTGCTGCCGTCTCTGTGTCTTTCTGTTTCTCTGTGTTGTTGTTGTTATTATTCAATTTGAAGTCATCAAATGAGAGCATCTACTTGGTTGCCCAGTAATTGTCCAATACTGAATACTCATTAAAGGGCCTCTCTAGGCATGCCATTTCAAACTCTGGTTAGGCACACCACATGATTTTTTTTTTTTAATTTCATTTATTTGAGAGAGAGAGAGGGAGACAGAAAGAAAGAACGAGTCGGGGGTGGAGCCGAGGGAGGGGGGAGATGCAGACTCCCCGATGAGCAGGGAGACCGATGTGGAGCTCGATCCCAGGACCCTGGGATCATGACCTGAGCAGAAGGCAGACGCTTAACCGACTGAGCCACCCAGGTGCCCTTACCACATGATTAATAATAACAGTTAGCACTTACTGAATACTTACTACATGTTAGATACTGTTGGAAGCATTTTTTAATGTACTGACTAACCTAATCATCACAAACATTATAATTAACCTCCACTTTATTGATGAGGTAACTGAAGCACAGAGAAGTTAAGTAATACTCCCAAAGTAACATACTAGTAAGTGGCAAACCCAGGTTTGAAAACCCAGGCAGTAGGGCTTTACAGTGTGTGAGTTTAATTTTACATCCTTCCTCTCCTGATGTATCAGAGAATATTATTTGAACAAGTCCTAGCCACATTTAGATATGCCATATTGTGAAGTCAGAAGCCTTCTAAGTTTTCTGGTAAGTTGCAAAGGTTGTCCTGTGAGGAATTTTCTCACTACTTAGGGAGTATTTCCTAAGTCTCAAATTGATAATAATTCTGAGAAGCAATACCTACACTAAAAATGACAGCTCTCAGCAAAGCTTCAAAGATGCAAGTAAAAATCACTGCTTCTGAAAATGTGTGTTTATAAATGAGTATTATTAAAAATAGTAAGACCTTAAATTCTGAGTGGCCATCATCTAAAATCCCACATAGAAATTCTTCCTTCCAATGAGAAGAAAATTATTAAAAATTCAGATGAAATAGCATTTCACCAGATTTTCAATTTGGGGAATTTTTGTCATAAGTAAAATCTAATATTAATACATATGTGATTCATTGTAGTTCTTATTTTAGAACTTTCTAATCTGTCATTATGTGATATTATTATCTGTCTTGCAACCATGATTTCCTATGCTAAAGCACTTCACTGACTATAAATTAATGAGCATAAAAAAATCAATTTGTAAAGAGAGTTAGGACACACACAGAGAATAATTTTTGTTAATATTATCATCATGATAGCATATCAATTTGATCATAATAAAGCAGTGTGGCCTTGTCACTGAATTAGAAAATATTTGGGGAGTATTCATTTTTTCTCTCTCTGCTAATAGTTAAAGCAATGCACCCGTTTTAGAATGGTAGTACACTTAAATCTCTGCTAATAAAATACCTTTTCTATATTTTTGGTGTATTACTATCTTAACTGTACATATTTCCTTATTGGTTTTAATTTAATCCCTCTAATATGTCACCATATTTTGCTTTTTCAATTTTATTTAAACATTTATGCTCCTTTTACATTTTAAAATGGGGTGGGAATTAACTCAAGAATCTTACAAAAATTTATTGAAGCTCTAGAATGTGTTAGATATTGTGCTAGGCAATTGATATATTTTGATAAAAAATACATTTTTGATAGCATCATGGAGATTTTAGTCTAGAATAAAACTGTATATATGTAGGTTATATATACACAGAGGAAGTGTTGTGTGTATGCAATTACATATCTTAATAGGTGATACAATGGAAAATAACCAATTTGATTAAAAATATTAATAGAGGGAAACTACTTTAGACTAAATAGTGGGTGATTAGAGTAGATTTCTAGGCAAAGGTAAATTTAAGATGAGAAGAGTCATTTGCAAAGCAGAGAAATGTGTTTGAAACAGAAGAAATGGAATGTATCAAGATTCTGAGGTGAAAAATCCTTGATATTTAGAAAGGTGTCCAGTGAGATTGATTGAAGGGTAGTAGTGAACAAGTCAGTGAATACCAGGAAATTGATTTGGAGAGCTAGGTAAGCCCCATTCACAGAGAACTCAGTGTACCTACCTGTTATGTAATTTAAAGTTTTAGAGATTTTCTTTTTAGTGCTGAGGAAGAACAAACACTAAAATAACTTCAAGTTGGTCATCTATCCAGTGATTGCCTTCATCCGGGTTTACTTTTAAAATTCAGTGTTATAGGGTTCTACACAGACCTTACACTTTTCACAAAAATTAACTTGAAATGGATCATATATCCCAATGTAACATGCAGAACTTTAAAATTTCTAGAAGGAAACATATGGGAAAATCTGTATGACCTTAGGTTTGGTGATGAGTTACAGATACAACACTGAAATCATGGTTCATGGGAGAAAAAAAATGATGTATTAAAATTTAAAACTTCTCTGCAAAAGATACTAATAAGATAAAAATGCCACGTGCAGACTGGGAGAAAATATTTGCAAAATACTTATCTCATAAAACATTTATATCCAAAGTATACCAGAAACTCTTAAAACTCAATATAAGAGAATAAACAACCCAGTTGAAAAATGGGCAAAATGTTTGAAGACACTTCGTCAAAGATACACTAATGCCAAGTAAGCATATGAAAAGGCACTATCATCATTTGACAAGAGGGGAATGCAAATTGAACATCAATGGCAAACTTCTGTGCACCTATTAGGATGGCTAGGTTCCAAAACTTGATAATAAAAATTGCAGACAAAGTTGTGGAAGTTAACAATTCTGAAAACCAGAATTAAACCAGAAAATGGATGCTTAGTGATGAGCCAGGATCCTCACTATTGGAATAGGAGGTAACAGAGGAGAAAGGGGGGGTTCTAGAATGATCCATGTAGTAATGGATTAGAATTTAAAAAGAAACGTTAAGTCTGAATTCATGATTAGTTAGATGGGTTACTACATACACATGTATTTGCTTGTTTTGTCGGCAAAGAAGAGGATCTAGAAGCAGCAGCACTCCAACAAGTACTCCTAGAGCACAAGCCTTGGTTTCTAACGCAGTTCTCCGGTAAAAGGAAGTAGGTTTTTCTGGGCATTGTAGCTGATTCTAGGACTGAGGCAGGAACTATACAAGAGAAGACTAGAACATTTGTATTGTAGCACCAGAAGAAAGGATGTGCTTAGAAAACAACAAAACAAAAGCACGCATTAATGGGAGTGTGTCAAAAGGGCTCAGTAGCCAACTGAAAGAGCTCCCAATGGCGGTGCCAGAACAGTTTGAACAATAAAATACATAAAGTGGTATTGGCTTATAACCCAAAGTATAAAGCAAATATCCATAAGTGAATACTTAAACAAACAAATAGGGGGACATCTCCATGAAGAATTCCAAATAATTTATGTTATTCCTCCCAAAAGAAGGTGGAACATAATCCCTGCACCTTAAGGTTAAATGTGGGCTGTGATAGAAACTTCCTTCTAAAGAGCACAGTCAAGAAAGGAGGGGGAAAAGACTCCCTTTCCAGTGGAGAAACTGGAAAACAGAACCTCAGCCAGGTGATAAAGGTCAAAATCCACAGTGATAAGTCATGTTTTATAGTTTGGACCCTTGGATATGATGTGATGAGACTGGAGCTTCATGTCTATGGTTTTTCTCCAAAAAACCCATAACCTCAGTCTAATCATGAAAACATTACACAAATCCCAACTAAGATACAATCCACAATGTACCTGAGTAGAACTCCTCAAAACTATCAAAGTCATTCAAAAACAAGGGATATCTGAGAAACTGCCATAGCCGAAGAGGAGCCTAAAGAGACATGATGACTATATGTACTGGGTAAGATCTTGGAACAACAACAACAAAAGGCATTAGGTAAAAACTAAAGAAGAATAAAGTGTGGACTTCAGTGAATAATGTATCAATACTGGTTTACTAATTGTTACAAATATACTAAAGTAAGATGTTAGTAATAGGGCAATCTGGCTTTCGGGTAAATGGGAGCTCTGTACTATCTTCATGGCTCTTTTGTAAATCTAAAACTATCCTAAAATAAAAATTTCTTTAAAAAATCTCAGTGCTTAATGAACATGAAAAGATTTCTACATATATTCATTCCTTGGCATACTCTAGGATAGGATGCTTTTTGTATTTTCTCTTTTGTCCTTGCCTCTGATTACCCTGTAGAATTTATTTTATCTTTTTATCTTTTTATTTTATTTTATTTTATTATTTTATTTTTACCCTGTAGAATTTTTAAAACTGTATTGAATTTAATTATAGTTTAAATCACATAAACTAAGTTGAAACTACCTTCAAAAACTTTTCTATAAATCTAAAACTATTCTAAAACAAAATGTTTATCTTAATTCATGGTTGTAGTTTTATATTTTTTTTCCAAATTTGAAAACTTGAGCTGGTTGACATTTTAAGCCATTTCCATGATTTAGGTGTCACATGTTTTGGAAGACTATGACAGTACCATGACTGTAGCCGGGAAAAGAAAATGTCTTTTCCTTTTCTCTTTTTCTCATAGAGTGGAGTTGTGGAATTTGTGGCTAAAAAAAGAAAATACATTCTTAGAAAGTCTCAAAGTACAAAAGCTGGCAAAACCCCAGAGGTGTAAGATTCACTGATTCACTTTCTGTGGCCATTTCTTGAAAGTTGACTTTTTAGGTCACTGGCCTTCAATATTGTCTCACTTTCTGTCTCTAAAGGTGTATTGTCTTTATCTTACCTCACATTTAAAAGTGTAATAAAACTTAGCAGATCTGTCAGAATATTCTAGGTTTTATGTTCCAGGGTTTTACTTAAGTTGTTCCTTCAGTGTGAAGGCTCTTCTTTACTTTCCTCAGTTTTCATCTTTGCCAGAAAGTCTTTCCTGAGTCCTAAGGTTATAAATTTTTCTGCTGTCTTGGTAGTTTCCATATAATCAACATCCATTAAGTAAGCAAATATTTATTGAGCTTCGACGAGTATCAGATACTCAATATGCTGGATTCATGACTTCTCAGCTAGAACTGTCAGCTCCTGGAATTAGGAGAACGTGTCCTATTAATCTTAACTCTCAGGACTTGGCAGAGTTCTTGGTATATAGTATGTGTTTTGGGAAAAAAAAAAAAAAAGAAAGAAAGAAATTGTAGTTCTAAATGCAAATCAGTTCTCTCGGAAAGCAAGATTTTCAAAAGTGAAAATTTTTCAGGGATTTACTCATTTTTATGACTATATGACACATAATTTTCTCTCAGACTGTGATTTACCTTAAACCCCTCGTTTTTTTGTTTTTTGTTTTTTTTTTTAAAGATTTTATTTATTTATTTGAGAGAGAGAATGAGAGAGAGAGAGCATGAGAGGGGGGAGGGTCAGAGGGAGAAGCAGACTCCCTGCCGAGCAGGGAGCCCGATGCAGGACTCGATCCAGGGACTCCAGGATCATGACCTGAGCCGAAGGCAGTCGCTTAACCAACTGAGCCACCCAGGCGCCCCAAACCCCTCGTTTTCAACAATGCCCCATTTCTGCTCCTGAAAGGCCAGGAGATGAATTTGCTTCACATAATAGCAAAATAAAATGGTTGCCCAAACCTTTCACATATTGAGAATTAATCTGGAATTTCTCCCATCATTTTTTCAGATTGCTTGAGAAAAAAATGGAAATCCCTTCCTCCCCTTTATTAAATAGGTTGGATTTTCTGTTTCTTAAAATTAGTTTATAACAAATGTCACTCTGTGTTTGATTGTTTGGAGCACTTCTATTATATGTGTGTAAGGGTGTGTGTGTATGTATTTATTGCTATACACTCTCAGTGGAGTTTAAACAGGATTATAAATAAAATAAAAATGTATTTAAATTATTATTTTCTTAATATTTCCTATTTAATTTCACAGTTATGTGTGTGTGTGAGAGAGAGAGAGAGTGAGAAATGATTAGACAGGTGAGAATATTTCATTCATTTGAATTCTCCCAAATTCAGAAGTTTGTTTTAAGGATGCATGCAAATTTAAAACCAATTCTGGATATTGTGTCATCTGGCTCTGCAAAAGGTTACTTCCAGGATAGGGCAGTCTAGACATTGCTCACATCCTAGACATGTAAATTATATCGCTTTTTTCTTTTCAGTCGTCAATATATCTTCTAAAGTGACACCACTGAGCTTGAGGAAGTAAAAAAAAAAAAAAAAAGTAATACAAACATATTGAATGAATAGTATTAAAATTGTTACTGTTACTCTTCCTCCCAAATCCCTAGCAATTCTAGGCCATTGTGGTTAAAAGAAAAAAAAAAATGAAATATCAAGTGAAGCATCTCCAGAATACTCCAAAATAGACTTTATAACTTGAAAAAAACAAATAAAAATCTATGAAACTCATTAGTAATAACCACAATAACATGTATAGAAAACTAGTTATGTACTGAGCAGTATAGATAGATTCGCTCCTTAAATTTTCCCAACAAACCTATGAAGTAGGTATACCCATTATCTTCATAATA
The DNA here is from genome assembly GCF_002201575.2 of Neomonachus schauinslandi. Taxonomy (NCBI): domain Eukaryota; kingdom Metazoa; phylum Chordata; class Mammalia; order Carnivora; family Phocidae; genus Neomonachus; species Neomonachus schauinslandi. The sequence continues at coordinate 129,317,545 of NC_058404.1, read as the reverse complement.
TCAGAGAGAACATGAAGCAAAGAGAATTTGTCAGTTCAAACAGCTAAAATTATGAGGGTGAAATTCCACCTTGAAAGTGTGACCCACTGGACACCATGCTTCAAGAGATAAAAAGAAGCCTGTTATGCGTTATGTAATTTTAAGATAAATATGACCCAATGTTTGATATATCATTAAGTAATCTACTTAGTATGTATTGTGCTTATGCATTTGTGGGTTCTCACATAAATGTTTAGTAATATTTGAAAATAGAGATTAAGTTCTCTTATTTAATTCAAGCATGTGTTTACATATGTTTCTCAGTTATCTTTGTTCATTTACTTAAAATTATGGAATATTTATATATATATATGGTCAGACATACAACATAATATCTAAACATAACAGACAGAATTTCAATTGTAACTTATCACTCAACAGTTCCCATCAATTTAGGTCTTCATTCTGATTTGTTTTCCTATTAATGACAACATAACTTTCAAGTCACCGAGGTCCAACCAAACTTTAGAATTATTTTGGACTTCATCTTTTCTTTGCCACCAAATCAAACCAATCACAGAATCTTATTAATTCTATATTCTGAATTATACATATATATCCCCTTTCCTACTGCCATTGCTAAATTTTAGGTCCTTATACATCCAGCTCATTTCAACTTTCCCTCTCAGCCTCACCTTTCCTTACTTTGTATGCATACCTTACACTTCAGCTAAATATCTCAATTCCTAAATATTTCCCTTATTTTTCAATATCCTAGCTTTGTTCATGCCAAAACATCTTGTAATTTCTCTTACCATTCTTTGCTCAGTCCTTCAAGATTTTGCTTAAATTACATTTTATAAAAACACAAAAAATGAAACTTTGCTTTAAAAAAAAAAGGACGATAATTAGCCATTCTTAATCTGCTGTTAATCCCTCAGCTAGATAAACTTCCTTGTAAACAATCCCTATAGGAATCATTTTCTCATTTCATTGAGTTCTCTTCTCTTTCCTGACTATCCTACTTAATAGGCAAATACTTATCACTTCCTTACACATTCTTTTTTTTTTTTTAAAGATTTTATTTATTTATTTGAGAGAGCGAGAATGAGAGAGAGTACATGAGAGGGGGGAGGGTCAGAGGGAGAAGCAGGCTCCTCGCCGAGCAGGGAGCCGGATGCGGGACTCGATCCCGGGACTCCAGGATCATGACCTGAGCCGAAGGCAGTCGCTTAACCAACTGAGCCACCCAGACGCCCTTCCTTACACATTCTATATTTGATAATATTTATCCTTTCTCCTCTCACTAGAATCTACAATAGATCCATGAGGGCAAAACCTTTTTCTCTTTACTGCTGAAGCCCCAGTCCTCCTAAACTGTACCTGGCATAGAGAAGCACACAAAATGTGTGTTCAGTAAATCAGTGCCTAGTCAGAAATAGTCTCCTTTTTTATTACCTCCTTATAGTACTTCATATATCCTAGCTGTTTTAATGTTATTTTTGCCATTTTGTTATTTTGTTATTTTTGTTACTCTTTTTTATACTAGGTTAGAAGAGAAGATTTTCATCATTTATTCTGTACCTGTCATAGTGCATTACATGTAGCAGGCATGCTCTGGGAATTTTATCCCAAACAAATATTTGTAAGGAATATTACAAGATTGTACAGTATTAGAGATTTACTGATTTATCCATTTATTTTCTCCATTAATCTTAAACAAACAAAAAAAAGCAAGTTAACATAGAGCTACTCTCATGTAGTGGTAGTGATTAATAAATAGATGTGTGATTTCAGTTTCATAAAGTCCAACTTTCCTATATGATCCTGTAGAAGTGCATGGAAGAGTGCATGAGAACTTTATTTTTAAAAAACTCTTGTAAAAGTACCATAGCTTCCTTTCTTGAATTTTCTTCATTGCCTTTAAAATGTTATAGGTCAATCATTCCCAAAATACTTTTGAATGTATTTCTATTTTGGAATAATTCCAATATTTGATTGGAAGTAGCATATTATAGGATCTTTAAAACCAAGATACATTACTAAGTAATACAAAAATAAGATTTTAATTTCTATTTACCTTGTTATAAAACTGTATCGAGGGGCGCCTGTATGGCTCAATCGGTTAAGTGTCCATCTCTTGATTTTTGTTCAGGTCATGATCTCAGGGACCTGCCATTGAGCCCCATATCAGGCTCTGTGCTCAGCACAGAGTCAGCTTGAGATTCTCTCTCTCCTCTCCTTCTGCCCCTCCCTGCTGCTGGTGGGTACGCATGCTCTCTCTCTCTCTTAAATAAATAAATAAAAATCTAAACAAAACAAAACAAAAAACTGTATTGAACTTCATGGAATTTTTTTAAAACCCCCCAGGCAGAAAGATAAGTTAAGCAGTGATACCAATGTTGATATTAACAAGGCTTCTAGAATGTTAATGTTCATATTAATAAGTACTCTAGAAGTACTCTGGCACAGTTTCTGGAACCGGACATCCGAGTTTGATGCCTTCCTCTATTGTTTACTTTTCTGACTCAGTTTCTTCACATAAAAAAAGTAATATAACAAAAATATTTAACTCAAAGATTTTTTATGGCCATAGAATGTGTTTGTATATGTAAAGAACTTACGAAAGTGTCTCACATAACAGACCTACATGTCTGCTAACTTTATCATCATTATTGGGGGAATGTCACAGTTGATAGTGATTTTTCAGAAGTTCAAGTGTCTAAACATCAGCCAGCAGAATGATAAACTCCTTTTAGCACTTCCAGAGCAGATTCATCACTCATAAGGAGACAGATTCACAAAAAAATGAGCTCATGAGATTGATGTATAAATTCAGAATTCTGATTTATCCACATGCAGTAAGAATGCTAACTATACTAGAGAAGCAGATAGATTATCCAACCTTGTCTCCATGTGGATGGCACAGAGGAAGCCAAATTATGATCAAAATGGCTTAGTGGGAATGTGAATTAAAGAAGGAATCAGTTGTTTGATTTTGATGTTAAGTGGTATTATACTAAAGAATAAGCCTGCCAGGCAGAATTCTTGGAACTAAACATCCTTTCCCTAGAAGAATTTCAATTTACCCCCGTGCTATGCTTCTTGGGCTAAGCAAACTCCCTTCTAGGTAACACAGCTTTTAGTAAGTCAATCATAATATATTTCTAAAATCCTAGAAATACTTTTTGTCACTTTATGGAGACTTTTCACTACTTCAGCATAGCTATACATCTTAAGAGAGAAATCTTATTTCACTGTAAGTTCTTATGCAGGTAAAAGTATCGCTGTAGCCCCCAATACTAACACCATTTATTATGGATAACGTGATGAAAAGCGTTATTGCTAAAAACATACAATAAAAGTAAGTATTGGTATATGCTTAGGAATATTATGTTAGAGAAAACAACCTCTTATTAGCTTTTATTTTATTCTAATAAATTTGACATGTCTCAAAGTAGCTCACTGATGCAGTGGAATTAACAAAAGACAAATATATGTTTCATTATAAAAAATAAATAAACTTCATGCAGTAATTATGCCTAAGATTTTTTAACATTAAACTAAGCTCAACATGAAAAGTGCTTTTTTTTTAATATTTATGGTTCAACTTGCCTACTCTGTTTGAACTATGTAGATTCAATAAGTTTAATTACACTCATGCATGCACATGCACACATAGACATATGCACACATTTCTGCACATCTTGAACCATATTCTAATGTAAAGCAGGTGGCCAAGCATATTTACTCCAAAGAGGCTAAATGGACTCTTAAAAATAAACCGGGGCGCCTGGGTGGCTCAGTTGTTAAGCGTCTGCCTTTGGCTCAGGTCATGATCCCAGGGTCCTGTGGTTGAGCCCCGTGTTGGGCTCCCTGCTCGGAGGAGAGCCTGCTTCTCCCTCTCCCACTCCCCCTGCTTGTGTTCTCTCCCTCGCTGTCTCTCTCTCTCTGTCAAAATAAATAAATAAAATCTTTAAAAAAATAAAAAAAACAAGTTTTGCCAAAAAAAATTTTATAAAGAATAAAAAAACTCTAGAGATCTGCTCTAAAATATTGTACCTGTGGTCAACAATAGCATATAGTACACTTAAATATTTTTTAAGAAGTAGATCTCATAGTAACTGTTTTTTTTATTATGTTAATCACCATACATCATTAGTTTTTGATGTAGTGTTCCATGATTCACTGTTTGCTCATAACACCCAGTGCTCCATTCAATACATGCCCTCTTTAATACCCATCACCAAGCTAATCCATCCCCTCACCCCCATCCCCTCTAGAACTCTCAGTTTGTTTCTCAGAGTCCATAGTCTCTCGTGGTTCGTCTCCACCTCCAATTTCCCCCCTTCATTTCTCCCTTCCTACTATCTTCTTCTTCTTCTTCTTCTTTTTTTTTTTTTTAACAAATAATGTATTGTTTCCGAGGTACAGGTCTGTGATTCAACAGTCCTACACAATTCACAGCGCTCACCATAGCACATACCCTCCCCAAGGTTTATCACCCAGCCACCCCATGCCTCCCACCCCCCACCACTCCAGCAACCCTCAGTTTGTTTCCTGAGATTAAGAATTCCTCATACCAGTGAGGTCATATGATACATGTCTTTCTCTGATTGATTTATTTCGCTCAGCATAATACCCTCCAGTTCCATCCACGTCATTGCAAATGTCAAGATTTCATTCCTTTTGATGGCGGCATAATATTCCATTGTATATATACACCACATCTTCTTTATCCATTCATCTGTCGATGGACATCTTGGCTCTTAATAGTTTGGCTATTGTGGACATTGCTGCTATAAACATTGGGGTGCATGTGCTCCCTTAGGATCCCTACATTTGTATCTTTGGGGTAAATACCCAGTAGTGCAGTTGCTGGGTCATAGGGTGCTCTATTGTCAACTTTTTGAGGAACCTCCATACTGTTTTTCAGAGTAGCTGCACCAGCTTGCATTCCCACCAACAGTGTAGGAGGGTTCCCCTTTCTCCACATCCTCTCCAACATCTGTCATTTCCTGACTTGTTAATTTTAGCCATTCTGACTGGTGTGAGGTGGTATCTCATTGAGGTTTTGATTTGGATTTCCCTGAAGCCGAATGATGTTGAGCACTTTTTCATGTGTCTGTTGGCCATTTGGATGTCTTCTTTGGAAAAATGTCTGTTCATGTCTTCTGACCATTTTTTGATTGGATTCTTTGTTCTTTGGGTGTTGAGTTTGATAAGTTCTCTATAGATTTTGGATACTAGCCTTTTATCCGATATGTCATTTGCAAATATCTTCTCCCATTCTGACGGTTGTCTTTTGATTTTGTTGACTGTTTCTTTTGCTGTGCAAAAGCTTTGTATCTTGAGAAGTCCCAATAGTTCAGTTTTTCTCTTGCTTCCCTTGCCTTTGGCGATGTTTCTAGGAAGAAGTTGCTTCGGCTGAGGTCGAAGAGGTTGCTGCAGCTGAGGTCGAAGAGGTTGCTGCCTGTGTTCTCTAGGATTTTGATGGACTCCAGTCTCACATTTAGGTCTTTCAACCATTTGGAGTCTATTTTTGTGTGGGTTGTAAGGAAATGGTCCAGTTTCATTCTTCTGCATGTGGCTGTCCAATTTTCCCAACACCATTTGTTGAAGAGACTGTCTTTGTTCTATTGGACATTCTTTCCTGCTTTGTCAAAGATGAGTTGACCATAGAGTTGAGGGTCCATTTCTGGGCTCTCTATTCTGTTCCATTGATCTATGTGTCTGTTTTTGTGCCAGTACCATGCTGTCTTGATGATGACAGCTTTGTAATAGAGCTTGAAGTCTGGAATTGTGATGCCGCCAGCTTTGCTTTTCTTTTTCAACATTCCTCTGGCTATGCGGGGTCTTTTCTGGTTCCATACAAATTTTAGGATTATTTGTTCCATTTCTTTGAAAAAAGTGGATGGTATTTTGATAGGGATTGCATTAAATGTGTAGATTGCTCTAGGTAGCATTGACATCTTCACAATATTTGTTCTTCCAATCCATGAGCATGGAACGTTTTTCCATTTCTTTGTGTCTTCCTTAATTTCTTTCATGAGTATTTTATAGTTTTCTGAATACAGATTCTTTGCCTCTTTGGTTAGATTTAGTCCCAGGTATCTTATGGTTTTGGGTGCAATTGTACATGGGATCAACTCCTTAATTTCTTTTTCTGTCTTGTTGTTGGTGCATAGGAATGCCACTGATTTCTGTGCATTGATTTTATATCCTGCCACTTTACTGAATTCCTGTATGAGTTCTAGCAGTTTTGGGGTGGAGTCTTTTGGGTTTTCCACACAAATTATCATATCATCTGCAAAGAGTGAGAGTTTGACTTCTTTGCTGATTTGGATGCCTTTTATTTCTTTTCATTGTCTGATTGCTATGGCTAGGACGTCTAATACTATGTTGAATAGCAGTGCTGGTAGTGGACATCCCTTCCATGTTTCTGACCTTAGGGGGAAAGCTCTCAGTTTTTCCCCATTGAGAATGATATCCACTGTGGGTTTTTCATAGATGGCTTTTATGATATTGAGGTATGTACCCTCTATCCCTATACTCTGAAGAGTTTTGATCAAGAAAAGATGCTGTACTTTGTCAAATGCTTTTTCTGCATCTATTGAGAGGACCATATGGTTCTTGTTCTTTCTTTTATTAATGTATTATATCACATTGATTGATTTGTGGATGTTGAACCAACCTTGCAGCCCACGTACAAATCCCACTTGGTCATGGTGAATAAGTCTTTTAATGTACTGTTGGATCCTATTGGCTAGTATTTTGGTGAGAATTTTTGCATCCATGTTCATCAAGGATATTGGTCTGTAATTCTCCTTTTTGATGGGGTCTTTGTCTGGTTTGGGGATCAAGGTAATGGTGGCCTCATAAAACGAGTTTGGAAGTTTTCCTTCCACTTCTGTTTTTTGGAACAGTTTCAGAAGAATAGGTATTAATTCTTCTTTAAATGTTTGGTAGAATCCCCCTGGGAAGCCATCTGGCCCTGGACTCTTGTTTTTTGGGAGATTTTTGATTACTGCTTCAATTTCCTTAGTGGTTATAGGTCTGTTCAGGTTTTCTATTTCTTCCTGGTTCAGTTTTGGTAGTTGATACATCTCTAGGAATGCATCCATTTCTTCCAGATTATCTAATTTGCTGGCATAGAGTTGCTCATAATATGTTCTTATAATTGTTTGTATTTCTTTGGTGTTGGTTGTGATCTCTCCTCTTTCATTCATGATTTTATTTATTTGGGTCCTTTCTCTTTTCTTTTTGATAAGTCTGGCCAGGGGTTTATCAATCTTATTAATTCTTTCAAAGAACCAGCTCCTAGTTTTGTTGATCTGTTCTACCATTCTTTTGGTTTCTATTTCATTGATTTCTGCTCTGATCTTTATTATTTTTCTTCTCCTGCTGAGTTTAGGCTTTATTTGCTGTTCTTTCTCCAGCTCCTTTAGGTGTAGGGTTAGGTTGTGTATTTGAGACCTTTCTTGTTTCTTGAGAAAGGCTTGTATTGCTGTATACTTTCCTCTTAGGACTGCCTTTGCTGCATCCCAAAGATTTTGAACAGTTGTGTTTTCATTTTCATTGGTTTCCATGAATTTTTTTAATTCTTCTTTAATTTCCTGGTTGACCCATTCATTCTTTAGTAGGATGCTGTTTAGCATCCATGTATTTGAGTTCTTTCTGACTTTCCTCTTGTGATTGAGTTCTAGTTTCAAAGCACTGTGGCCTGAAAATAGGCAGGGAATGATCCCAATCTTTTGGTACCGGTTGAGACCTGTTTTGTGACCTAGGAGGTGATCTATTCTGGAGAATGTTCCATGGGCACTAGAGAAGAATGTGTATTCCATTGCTTTGGGATAGAATGTTCTGAATCTATCTGTGAAGTCCATTTGGTCCAGTGTGTCATTTAAAGTCTTTATTTCCTTGTTGATCTTTTGCTTAGATGATCTGTCCATTTCAGTGAGTGGGGTGTTAAAGTCCCCCACTATTATTGTATTGTTATCAATGTGTTTCTTTGCTTTTGTTATTAATTGGCTCATATAATTGGCTGCTCCCATGTTAGGGGCATAGATATTTATAATTGTTAGATCTTCCCTTTAAGTATGATGTAGTGTCCTTCCTCATCTCTTATTACAGTCTTTGGTTTAAAATCTAATTTGTCTGATATAAGGATTGCCACCCCAGCTTTCTTTTGGTGTCCATTAGCATGGTAAATGGTTTTCTAACCCCTCACTTTCAATCTGGAGGTGTCTTTGGGTCTAAAGTGAATCTCTTGCTGACAGCATATTGATGGGTCTTGGTTTTTTTTTGTTTTTGTTTTTGTTTTTTTCCAATCTGATACCCTGTGTCTTTTGATTGGGGCATTTAGCCCATTTACATTCAGGGTAACTATTGAAAGATAGGAATTTAGTGCCATTGTATTGCCTATAAGGTGACTGTTACTGTATATTGTCTGTGTTCCTTTCTGGTCTATGTTACTTTTAGGCTCTCTCTTTGCTTAGAGGACCCCTTTCAATATTTCTTGTAGGGCTGGTTTCGTGTTTGCAAATTCCTTTAGTTTTTGTTTGTCCTAGAAGCTTTTTATCTCTCCTTCTATTTTCAATGACAGCCTAGCTGGATATAGTATTCTTGGCTGCATATTTTTCTCATTTATTGCTCTGAATATATCATGCCAGTCCTTTCTGGCCTGCCGGGTCTCTGTAGATAGTTCTGTTGCCAGTCTAATGTTTCTACCCTTTTAGGTTACAGATCCCTTGTCCCAAGCTGCTTTCAGGATTTTCTCTTTGTCTCTGGGACTCGTAAGTTTTACTATTAGATGTTGGGGTGTTGACCTATTTTTATTGATTTTGAGGGGGGTTCTCTGTGCCTCGTGGATTTTGATGCCTGTTTCCTTCCCCAAATTAGGGAAGTTCTCTGCTATAATTTGCTCCAATATACCTTCTGCCCCTCTCTCTCTTTCTTCTTCTTCTGGGATCCCAATTATTCTAATATTGTTTCGTCTTATGGTATCGCTTATCTCTTGAATTCTTCCCTCATGATCCAGTAGTTGTTTATCTCTCTTTTTCTCAGCTTCTTTATTTTCCACCATTTGGTCTTCTATATCACTAATTCTCTCTTCTGCCTCATTTATCCTAGCAGTTAGAGCCTCCATTTTTTATTGCACCTCATTAATAGCCTTTTTGATTTTGACTTGGTTAGATTTTAGCTCTTTGATTTCTCCAGAGAAAGCGTTTCTCTAATATCTTCCATGCTTTTTTCAAGCCCAGCTAGTATCTTTATAATCGTCATTCTGAACTCTAGTTCCGACATCTTACTAATATCCATATTGATTAGGTGCCCGGCAGTCAGTACTGCCTCTTGTTTTTGTTTTGTTTGTTTGTTTTTTGAGGTGATTTTTTCCATCTTGTCATTTTGTCCAGAGGAGAATAGATGAATGAGAGAACGAAATGGTAACAGGGTAACAAGACCCCAGAAAAATATACGCTAAACAAATCAGAAGAGATCTTCCAGAATGTGGTCCCTTTTCTATTCAGAGTCACTGCTATTCTTTTCTTCAATCTCTTGTTGAGTTCGAAGGTGTTCAGAATTGTTTGATCCCTATCTAGCTGAATTCCTGGAACCAGATGAAATTTAGGTCTCCTACTCCTCCATCTCCATCTTGTTCCTCCTCCACATAGTAAGTGTTTTTACCATAATAAATTAAAATTTAAAAAAATAGAGCACATAGTAAAAATAAACTTTTTTTGTGCTGTAACCTCACAGTGTACTTAGATTTAGATTTGGATATTTGTGAAGAAAACATTCAACTTACTCTGAATAGAATGGTTCACCTTAGTATTAAATGCCCACTGTGAAAAATGCAAATGTTTCTTCTGTATGAGCTGCAAATGTTCCAAGAGACCACAAGTAAAATATTTAGTGCTAACTTTAAGATGGAAATATGTCTTCCTTTTTGATCTATAACTTTAGTCTGAGAAAAATTTCTGGGAAGAAACGATTTATTTTAATATTTCCACATTTAACTGGTGGCTGTTCATAATTAAGGATCTTGCTTTACTAAGGCATCATTTTCCAAAAGAAAAAGAGGAAAGACATAGGTAAGATTATCTGTGGGAAGTAAGACATGATGCCTACTATTTTAAACTACATAAATGTGAATTATCACCTTATTTTACCCTGGACAAATGCTATGCTTTTTTGATTTAATTTTACCACTATAGATGTCAGTAATTCATTTGGAATCATCTGAGTAGAAATATAATTTCTCATAATGTGTGTGAAGGGCAAAGGGATACCATACACAAATTGTAATGCACTAGAGACTACTTAAGATAATCCTTTTAAAAAAATTAAGATAGCTAATATTTTGTGTGCAATAAGCTGACATAAATCGTAATTTAAAACAGTTCTGTCAGCAATATTTCCTGGCTCTATCCTTGGGACAGGACATTATCTCCCTGGGAGAGGATCTCAACTCTTTCCCAATGCTATGCTTCCTGGATTAAGCAAAATCCCTTCTGCTTGGCACATGAAATTACGTTATAGACAAGCTGAGATAATATTAATATTTAATAACTTGCATTTGTAAAGCACTTTAGTTTTTTAAACTGGTTTCTTATATAACAGTTGACTAATTGTCCTAGCAATCCTATGACACAAAATCGGTATTATAATCCTTGTGTTTAAGGTGAAGTTGTTGAAGCTCAAGGAGATTGTTTCATATGACACAAATAATTTGTTGTAGATATAAGTGATTATTCATTGACTACTTAGTATATGTCAGGCCCTACGATATGCAAAAACAAATTCATGGTGCTTATATATAGTTCTTACTAAAACCAGACAATAAGTGCTTTACAAATATAATTCATTTAATTAATTTACAGGTGAGAAAATGAGGCAGAGAGAGGTTTAGTTGTCTAGGATCGCCAATGTATTGATAGGTAGAGCCAGGATAAGAACCCATGTGTCCTTAATTGCAATACTATGTTTCTTGTCTATAAAACAGGAGCCTGAAAGCTATTACTCAAAATGTTTTAAAATCTCAAAATAGGATGCAAATGAAATCTAAATTAAACTTGCTACAAAACAACTGTACATTGTAAGTGAGAAAGAGGTTTGGGAAAGGGAAGAAAAAAACTTTTTAAAATAAATTTTATAAATTAAAATGAGGATAATTGAAAAAAACAGTATGATTAAAAATAGTCTAGATAGAAGCAGTATTCAAAAGCATCATGATGGAAGTAAAATACTACATAATGTTATCGTAAAGATACATATTCAAGGGACTCAGTGAATTCATTGGCCTATTCCTTTCTTTAAAAACAAAAACAGTTTCATGTTTTGTTTTAATTAAATCTTTTGTATTGGGATGAAATGGGATACATATTTGTTCTCAAAGCATTTATGTGAGTTTTCTGACATTTCTCTTCCTTGTAGTCCTCAAAGGACTGTGCTATTCAAGAAAGAATATGAGCTCATACAAACATGATCAAGACCTTGGTATTACAAAAGAGTGTGTTCAACTTAGAAGCACTTGGGAAAGGAAGCAGTTACAAGATTAAAAACAACAAAAAAACAAGGATAGTTGAGCATTAAATATGTTTATAGTTTCATGTATACAGTTTGTCAGATTCACATGGGCACTGACTTCAAAATTAATTCAGTTTACAACAGGATTGAGTTCTAGAGTTGCTGTGGATGTATAGCTGAATGCTTATGACCTCAGATCCTATATACAGTTACTTTAATCACCTTGGTGAGCTTATATTCACCTTAAAAATAACAGCACAATAAGTAAACTTGAAGAGTTTGAAAAATATGCAGTAGAAAACCTTGGAGAGAAAGAGGTCAATAATTATCCAAAAGCCTAACACACTATTCTATTAATCACCACCCCTCCCCCCCCCACCCTCCCAGTATACACATATACCCCCCTGCATGAGCTGGGGAAAGAAAAATAGAGTTCTTCCTACCTTGCTGGAATTAATCATACAAGTAATAACTACCAATTGTATGTATAGGTTTTGTATTAATCCTCTCAAACATTCCATAAGGGGATAATTGCTAGTATCTCACTGTGTAGATGAAGCAACCAAGCCTTGGAGTGATGAGTTTGCTGAGATAAGACTCCACTGTTTGATTTCAAACATGTGCTCTAAACTATTAAACTATGGAAATAGGTCCCTTGTTAAAAACCAGTGTTCAAAACTGTTGTCGTTCACGGTCCTACTTCATGGTTCATGCTTTGAGTCTTTTTATGGCATTGTCCAAAAGACTCTCAAATGATACCTTGTCAACTTTTGCTAAATGTTAGAATGTACCTGGGAAGTTTTAAAAAATCCCCATGCCTGTATCCACACCCTGTACCAGTTAAATTCACAATCACTGGAAATGGCACTCAGGCATACATATTTGTATTTTGTAATTTTCCAGGTGATTCAAAATATAGACAGACTTGAGAACTGGGTATTCTGGATAGCTCACTCCCTACCTTTAGTGCTTACGTAGTCTTTACCTCACACCAACAACCAGTCTCTACCCAAACACTTCTGTTAATGGCTTTGACTGTCAATAAAATTCTTAGGTTAATTCAAAATTCTTCCATCTTTTGGTGCTAGTCCTGCCTTATTGGGATAATACAATTTTTTATCTGTTTATAGTCCCCTGAGTTTTCTCTTCTCCAAGATAACCTTTTTATTTCTTTTAATTACTTGTTTTATGACATGATTTCTAATCTTCTGATTTATTCTCTAGGATAAACTAGTTGTCAGTGTGACATTTGGGAAAGAACTTGGATTCTGGAGTCACAATACCTTTAGTTTACATTCCATATCTGCTACTAATTAATCTTGTAAACTTGAACAAGTTACTGAATTTTCTCAGTTTCCCTTCTGCCACAAATAATGCCACTTCATGTAACTTTTATGAATATAAAATGAGTTATATAGAGTAGGAATAAAACTATCAGAAGTTCTGAGCACTGAAAATCATAGTGTCTTATGATGGCCCACTTCACTCCCCACATAAATAATTCAAATGAAAATAACACTAACTCAGAGCACAGGAACAAAGAACCCAATTTAGTTCGAGGTTTTTTTTTTTTTTCCTCCATTGGTGGCTATGTAAATTTTTTAAATTATTAAACAGGAGGTATACAATTTGTTAAATGTATATGGTCATTTATTTCTACTTTTATTTTACTGTTGTTCCAAAGATATGCATAGCCAGTCCTGACTCTATAGTGCTAGTGCTTGAAGATGGCTCTGCTTAGTAGATTTGAGTGGAGGGCAGACATGTATGACTTTAAGTTCTACAAGTCTACCAACTCCCCTTTCCTGATTTGTAAAATGAGGATAATATTTGCCTGGGAAAATTATTGTGAAGATCTCAGAGGACTAAAATCAATGATGTATAAGAAGTGCTTATAAGTGATCAAAACCAGTAAATATAATATGGTGGCTAAGAGCGTGGGCTCTGATGTGGAGCTATGTAGGTTCAAATCTGAGCTTAGAGTTTGCTGGCTCTAAAAACCTGGGAAAATTATGTAATATCTGGTCTCAGTTTCCTTCTTGGAAAATGGGGATAAAAATATCGCCTAGTAAGGTTTTGTAAGTTTTTAAATAATTAATTCTATTAATATGTTTAATACAAAAGAAGGACTCGATTTATATTAACTATTATTATTAAAATAATACTTTGTATTAGGCATGAACATTTCTGGCACTTGGTAGACATTGAAGGTAGAGTGATATAATTTTCTTTTCTTTTTAAGTGAGATATCCATACTTGAACACATTACTGAAATATAGGACAATATCTGCATGTTGTAGGTACTCAGTGAATATATGCTGAAGAATAAACAAGTGAAGGTGGTCTGACCACAAAGTATAAAAGGGATTATAACTTTTATAACTTTCTTCACTGTAAGTATAGACTGATTGTTCTGATTAGTGTAACCTAAAAATAGATTATTTCATTCTCTCCAAATGACCTAAATTCCAATTAAATTTAAATTTTTGTTTTAAATTAGAAACCTCTTTACTTATCTTTTGTGATTTTCTAGTCATATTTATGATATTCTTAATATGCCTAAATAGGACAAAACTGTAATAGAAAACTTTAAAAACATTTCTAATCTAACTCACCATGATGTAACAGTATGATATTACATTTCAATCCCTGTGACTCAAGCTTGAGACACTTATTACCTGAAAAAACAAATGGAGACACTTAATTTCTCATTTTAGCTCAGCTTAGTATGACCTGAATCCCTTTACCTTCAAAGTCATCCTCTCTAGCAACTATTAACACCTATACCTTTTCCAAGTCATTTAAACATTCTGGGCCTTAGCATTATTGTCTGTTAAATGGGAATAATGTAGGGACACCTGGGTCATCAGTCAGTTAAGCGTCTGCCTTCGGCTCAGGTCATGATCTCAGGGTCCTGGGATCGAGCCCCTCACCAGGTTCCCTGCTCAGTGAGGAGTCTGCTTCTCCTTCTCCCTCTGCCTCTCCCCCCACCCCCCACACTAGTTCTCTCTCTCTCTCAAATAAATAAATAAAATCTTTTTAAAAAATGGGAATAATGTTACTTAGCTTGTAAAGATTTTTTAAGAAACAAATGAAGTGGTTGGGCGCCTGGGTGGCTCAGTTGGTTAAGCGACTGCCTTCAGCTCAGGTCATGATCCTGGAGTCCCTGGATCGAGTCCTGCATCGGGCTCCCTGCTCGGCAGGGAGTCTACTTCTCCCTCTGACCCTCCCCCCTCTCATGTGCTCTCTCTCTTTCTCTCTCTCTCAAATAAATAAATAAAATCTTAAAAAAAAAGAAACAAATGAAGTGGCATATGTGAAAATATCCTGAAATATACAATAAAATACATATATGACAGCTGCATGTATGTGTTTGTGTGTATGTATAGTATATATATGTATGCATATATGTATGTATACGTATATATATGAAGAGAGAGGGACAGAATTAAATTTGCTGCTTGTTTAAGCACATCCTGGACAAAAGGCAGTCAAAGTAGCTGTGCCTAAAGTTCAGAGACTTGCCTCAATAATTTGAGCATTCTGACAGTGTCTATTTTAGAATGCTTTTTTGCTGGAAATAAAACTGATGTGAGAATAAATTGCTTGCATTTTCTCCTTGCAAAGGGTCAGAAGAGGTTAATTTTAATTATGATATTCTGCACTTACATTTTTACAGTCTATTGCCAAATTTTAAAATTCAAGTTTATACATTTTATCTGCCTAAGATCTAAGATTATTGATTTTCCTAAATATATATCACTTGAAAGTTATATTACAAAATAAGCACCCAGACTGCAAACTATTTCAGAGGACACGGAGCCTGTGAAATAACTGACCTACATTGTCCTAGCTGTTATCCTAGTGCACATCTCTGACAGAGTCCCTTAGCTACCTAAACTTTGCTTCTACTTTTCTACTTTATAAGCCAAGATGTCATTTGATATATGTCAAAATGGTGCTAAATATTAGGCATTAGATTTGAAAACTAATGTCTCTAAGAAGAGAATAGAAAACTTGGAATAGTTTAGTCTGAAAAGCAAAATTTGGTAGAAAAATAATGATAATGATCATCAAAATTAGAAAACCTTTTTAAAATAAATAAATACTGGAAAAATTCTCCTGATTCCACTCTATGAGTTTCTCAAAATAAAAGCTACCTTTTTTGTTACCTTAATATATATAAAATAGAGCATGATGATATATTTTTAAAAAGTCTGTGCTCTTTGTCAAAATAGAAGGACTACTGGAGATCCTGTCCAACGTGATCCATTTCACAAGAATATTGGTTATTTCCAATATAGACTATATTTTTACTTTTAAAAATGTGGACAAATGAAGGAAACAGGGAAATAATTATACTACCATGTACCAAAACTGTAATTATGCTTCCTGCTGACTTTTAACAAACCACCGGGATGAAAATCTAATGATGGGTGAGCAAGAGAGTGAGTGTCTGGTAATTTTCCTAAAGCACATTTATATTGCATTTTATTATTTATTTATTTATTTATTTGCTTTTTAAAAAAAATTTTATTATGTTAGTCACCATACATTACATCATTAGTTTTTGATGTAGTGATCCATGATCCATTGTTTTCGTATAACACCCAGTGCTCCATGCAGTATGTGCCCTCCTTAATACCCATCACTGGGCTAACCAATCCCCCCTCCCCCCTCCCCTCTAAAACCCTGTTTGTTTCTCAGGTCCATAGTCTCTCATGGTTCATCTCTCCCTCCAATTCCCGCCCCCCCCATTTTTCCCTTCCTTCTCCTAATGTCCTCCATGTTATTCCTTATGTTCCACAAATAAGTGAAACCATATGATAATTGACTTTCTCTGCTTGACTTATTTCACTTAGCATAATCTCCTCCAGTCCCATCCATGTTGATGTAAAAGTTGGGTATTCATCTTTTCTGATGGCTGAGTAATATTCCATTGTATATATGGACCACATCTTCTTTATCCATTCATCTGTTGAAGGGCATCTTGGCTCTTTCCACAGTTTGGCTATTGCGGACATTGCTGCCATGAACATTAGGGTGCATATGGCCCTTCTTTTCATTACATCTGTGTCTTTGAGGCAAATACCCAGTAGTGCAATTGCTGGGTCATAGGGTAGCTCTATTTTTAAATTTTTGAGGCACCTCCACACTGTTTTTCAAAGTGGCTGTACCAACTTGCATTCCCACCAACAGTGTAAAAGGGTTCCCCTTTCTCCACAACCTCTCCAACATTTGTTGTTTCTTTCCCTGTCCATTTTTGCCATTCTAACTGGTGTAAGGTGGTATCTCAGTGTGGTTTTGATTTGGATTTCCCTGATGGCTAATGATGATGAACCTTTTTTCATGTGTCTGTTAGCCATTTGTATATCTTCTTCAGAGAAGTGTCTTTTCATGTCTTCTGCCCACTTTTTGACTTGATTATTTGTTTTTTGGGTGTTGAGTTTGAGAAGTTCTTTATAGATCTTGGATACCAGCCCTTTATCTGTAGTGTCATTTGCAAATATCTTCTCCCATTCTGTGGGTTGCCTCTTTGTTTTGTTGACTGTTTCCTTTGCTGTGCAGAAGCTTTCTTTCTTGATGAAGTCCCAAAAGTTCATTTTTGCTTTTGTTTCACTAGCTTTTGGAGATGTATCTTGAAAGAAGTTGCTGTGGCCGATGTCAAAGAGGTTACTGCCTATGTTCTCCTCTAGGATTTTGATGGATTCCTGTCTCACATTGAGGTCTTTCATCCACTTTGAGTTTATCTTTGTGTATGGTGTTAGAGAATGGTCGAGTTTCATTCTTCTGCATGTGGCTGTCCAATTTTCCCAGCACCATTTATTGAAGAGACTGTCTTTTTTCCATTGCATGTTTTTTCCTGCTTTGTCAAAGATTATTTGACCATAGAGTTGAGGGTCCATATCTGGGTTCTCTATTCTGTTCCATTGGTCTGTATGTCTGTTTTTGTGCCAGTACCATGCTGTCTTGGTGATCACAGCTTTGTAATATAACTTGAAATCGGGCAACGTGATGCCCCCAGCTTTGTTTTTCTTTTTCAACATCTCCTTGGCGATTCAGGGTCTTTTCTGATTCCATACAAATTTTAGGATTGTTTGTTCCAGCACTTTGAAAAATGTCATTGGAATTTTGATCGGGATGGCATTGAAGGTATAGATTGCTCTGGGTAGCTTAGACATTTCAACAATGTTTATTCTTCTGATCCATGAGCGTGGAATATTTTTCCATCTTTTTGTGTCTTCTTCAATTTCTTTCATGAGTGTTTCATAGTTCCTAGAGTATAGATCCTTTACCTCTTTGGTTAGGTTTATTCCGAGGTATCTTATGGTTTTCGGTGCTATTGTAAATGGAATCGTTTCTTTAATTTCTCTTTCTACAGGTGCATTGTTAGTGTATAAGAAAGCAACTGATTTCTGTGCATTGATTTTGTATCCTGCCACATTACTGAATTGCTGGATGAGTTCTAGTAATTTGGGAGTGGAGTCTTTTGGGTTTCCACATAAAGTATCATGTCGTCTGTGAAAAGAGAGAGTTTGACTTCTTCTTTGACAATTTGAATACCTTTTATTTCTTTTTGTTGTCTGATTGCTGTTGCTAGGACTTCAAGTACTATGTTGAACAACAGTGGAAAGAGTGGGCACCCTTGACGTGTTCCTGATCTTAAGGGAAAGGCTCTCAGCTTTTCCCCATTGAGGATGATATTCGCTGTGGGTTTTTCATAGATGGATTTTATGAGCTTGAGGAATGTTCCCTCTATCCCTATACTCTGGAGAGTTTTAATCAGGAAAGGATGTTGTATTTTGTCAAATGCTTTTTCTGCATCAATTGAGAGGACCATATGGTTCTTCTCTCTCCTCTTATTAATGTGTTCTATCACATTGATTGATTTGCGAATGTTGAACCACCCTTGCATCCCGGGGATAAATCCCACTTGGTCGTGGTGGATGATCCTTTTAATGTATTGTTGGATCCTATTAGCTAGGATTTTGTTGAGGATTTTGGCATCCATATTCATCAGGGATATTGGTCTGAAATTCTCCTGTTTGATGGGGTCTTTGCCTGGTTTGGGGATTAAGGTAATGCTGGCCTCATAGAATGAGTTTGGAAGTTTTCCTTCTGTTTCTATTTTTTGAAACAGCTTCAGTAGAATAGGTATTATTTCTTCTTTGAATGTTTGGTAGAATTCCCCAGGGAATCCATCAGGCCCTGGACTCTTGTTTTTTGGGAGGTTTTTGATCACTGCTTCAATCTCGTTACTGGTTATTGGCCTATTCAGGTTGTCAATTTCTTCCTGTTTCAGTCTTGGCAGCTATAGGTTTCCAGGAAGGCCTCCATTTCATCCAGATTGCTCAGTTTATTGGCATATAGTTGTTGATAATAATTTCTAATAATTGTTTCTATTTCCTTGGTGTTAGTGGTAATCTCTCCCCTTTCATTCATAATTTTATTAATTTGGGTCCTTTCTCTCTTCTTTTGGATAAGTCTGGCCAGTGGTTTATCAATCTTATTAATTCTTTCAAAGAACCAACTTCTAGTTTCATTGATCTGATCTAATGTGTTTCTGGTTTCTAATTCATTGATTTCTGCTCTAATTTTAATTATTTCTCTTCTAATGCGTGGCTTAGGCATTGTTTGTTGCTTTTTCTCTAGTTCTTTAAGGTGTAAAGTTAGTTGGTGAATTCAGGATTTTTCTATTTTTTTGAGGGAGGCTTGGATGGCTATGTATTTCCCCCTTAGGGCCACCTTTGCAGTATCCCATAGGTTTTGAACCGATGTGTTTTTGTTCTCATTGATTTCCATGAATTGTTTAAGTTCTTCTTTGATTTCTTGGTTGACCCAAACATTCTTGAGCAGAGTGCTCTTTAGCTTCCAAGTATTTGAATTTCTGCCAAATTTTTTCTTGTGATTGAGTTCCAGTTTTAAAGCATTGTGGTCTGAGAATATGCAGGGAATAATCTCAATCTTTTGGTATCTGTTGAGACCGGATTTGTGACCTAGTATATGGTCTATCTGGAGAAAGTTCCATGTGCGCTCGAGAAGAATGAGTATTCTGTTGTTTTAGGGTGGAATGTTCTGTAAATATTTATGAGGTCCATCTGGTCCAATGTATCATTCAAAGCTCTTGTTTCCTTGTTGATTTTCTGCTTAGATGATCTGTCCATTGCTGAGAGTGGAGTATTGAGGTCTCCTACAATTAACGTATTATTATCAATATGACTCTTTATTTTGGTTAACAGTTGGCTTATGTATATGGCTGCTCCCATGTTGGGGGCATAGGTATTTACAATTGTTAGATCTTCTTGTTGGATAGACCCTTTAAGAATGATATAGTGTCCTTCTGTGTCTCTTATTACAGACTTTAGTTTAAAATCTAATTTGTCTGATATAAGAATTGCTACCCCAGCTTTCTTTTGAGGTCCGCTGGCATGGAAGATAGATCTCCATCCCTTCACTTTCAGTGTGGATGTCTCTTTAGGTTCAAAATGAGTCTCTTGTAGACAGCATATGGATGGTCCTGGCTTTTTATCCAATCTGCAACCCTGTGCCATTTTATGGGAGCGTTTAGGCCATTCATGTTGAGAGTGATTATTGAAAGATATGAATTAATTGTCATCATGTTGCCTGTGAAGACGTTGTTTTTATAGATTGCCCCTGTAAATTTCTGTTCTATATCACTCTTGGGATCTTTCTCCTTTTATAGAACCCCCCCTTAATTTCTTGCAGGGCTGGCTTAGTGGTCACATATTCTTTCAACTTCTGCCGGTCGTGGCAGCTCTGCATCTCTCCATCCATTCTAAATGAAAGCCTTGCTGGATAAAGTATTCTTGGCTGCATGTTCTTCTCATTTAGTACCCTGAATATGTCTTGCCAGGTCTCTGTGGATAGGTCTGACGTTATTCTGATGTTCCTCCCTCTGTACGTAAGGAATCTCTTCCCCCTAACTGCCCTTAAGATGGTTTCCTTGGTTCTAAGATTTGCAAGTTTTACTATTACATGCCGGGGTGTTGGCCTGTTTTCCTTGATCTTAGGAGGGGTCCTCTCTGCCTCTAGGACTCGGATGTTTGTTTCATTCCCCAGATTAGGGAAGTTCTCAGCTATGATTTGCTCAAATACATCTTCTAGCCCTCTCTCTCTCTCCACTCCCTCCGGGATTCCAATGATTCTGACATTGGAACGCCTCATGGTGTCACTTATTTCTCTGATTCTATTTTCATGGATTCTGAGTTGTTTTTCCCTGGCCTCCTCTTTTCCCTTTTTATCTATTATACTGTCTTCCAGATCGCTTATTCTCTCTTCTGTCTCAGTTACCCTAGCTGTTAGATTATCTAGATTGGATTGGATCTCATTGATAGCATTTTTAAGTTCTGCCAATTCACCTTTTATTTCTGCCCTTAGAGACTCTATGTTGCCCTTAATTGATTTCTCCATTCTAGCCATTGTCTTCACAATTGCTAGCCTGAATTCCATCTCTGACATCTTGGTTATATCTGCATCCATTTGTAAATCTGCAGCATAAGTCATTATCTCTGAGTCTTTTCTGTTTTGGGGGCTCCTCCTCCTAGTCATTCTGTTGATGGGTGTTTGAGGGAATGTATAGAGTCCAAATTATTGACCAGAACCCAAGTAAGATGCACCTGTTTTCTTGGGACTTTAGGGTTGCTGGCCTCTTGTTTTCCCAGCCTGTCTTCTGGGGGAGGGGCCTGCCGTTCTGTTACTCAGGCAACCCTGTTTAGGTGGAGTTGCCCTGCACCCCTGTGGCGGGGGATGGGCTCAGTGGGAATCAGTCTTTGGGGCTTTTGTTCTCTGGCGCCTTTCCCTGGCGGCTTTCCATGTCTCTTCCACGAGTCAGAGCAGAAGAGACCGTTTCCAACCCTCTGCCTCAGAGCAGAGAGCCCGCAGTCTGTTCTTCAGTGAGCTCTCCAGGCCACACCATCTCCGTTTCTGTCCGTGCTGCTCTAAACTGCAGCGTCCTGGGTTGTGCGCCCCTCCACAGCGCTCCCAGTCCTGCCTCCGGGTCGGGCACGTCTCTGCCCTTTGTGCCTCTAAAACCGCCAGCCGCCCCCAGTTTGCATGCGAGCGACTCCGCCGCTAGGGGTTCCCACCCCGGGGGTTGCAGTTCACCGGCGGGACACGGTGTACCGGGTTTCCGTCTTGGAGGCTGCAGTTAGCGTGCGCACGACCGCTCTGGGTTTCTGTCTGGGTGGCTGTGGTTCGCGTGCGCGCGACCCCGCCGGTCTGTTTTTCCACCCCAGGGGCTGCCCTAAAGTTCTTTCCCAAGGCTACCGGTCTGCGAGTCTGTGCCCCATCCGCAGCTCGCGAGGCTGTCACTCACCGGCGGTGCAGGATCCCCACGGCCTGGCACCCTCCCGCTGCCGTTTATCCTCCGATATCTGCCCGCAGAATCACGGCTCTCTGCTTCCTAGCTCAAAACCAACTGCCTGCGATATTCTGTTTGCAGAGATCCAGATCTTCTTACATCTCAGGCTGGTTTTGTGGGTGATCAGAGTGTCTGGTAGATATCCAGCTCAAATCCGGGGACCAGTTGAAATAGGGTCCCCTACTCCTCCGCCATCTTTTCCCCCTCCTATATTGCATTTTAGAATGTCTTCCTCAGGAGAACACAAATTATTTTTTATTAACAAAGAACTGTAAGGAAAAAGTGCTGCTCTCTTTGTGCCTTTTTTTTTTTTTTGAGAGTTTAAATGTTTCCTACAGTTTTATTACTTTAATACATAATAGAAAAAGTTACTTGCACAGTGAGTTGTGATTGTAGTTAACATTATGTAGTTTGTAATCTTTCTAGTTTCTAATATTTTAAGGCTAGAAAATTTTCTCAACAGTAAATGGCTTTGTCTTACAGTTTATCTAAAATCATTCTAAATTAGCTTATCCTTTAATAAATAGAACATTTTCTGAAAAGAATTACCCCACTGTTCTCTCATGCTTAAAGTTTTCCCTTTATTTTTTGTTTTAAAAAGCATAGTCCTCAATATTTTCTCTATGAAACACTCTCACATTGCAATTGAGAGACCTGTATTTTATAAAGCATAGTAGACTTTTGAAGTTTTATATTACCATTGTTAGATTTGGAGAGTACTGGAAATAATTCTTAACTAGTTTAATAACACTGTTCATAAAAGTGGCTACTGAGAGTAAAAACTCATGAATAGGAGGGTTATTTCCCAATTCATAAAACATTTTACTAAAATATTACAAAAGGAATATAACACTTATGTGAATGCATACATGGCTAATCTGTGTATTTTTAATATTATTTTTCTACATTTATCATTCTGTTGCTTGGCTAAAAAGACTTAAAATTAGCTTTAAGTGTGTGAACTGATATTTCTGGATTTGATTCTTTCTAAACCATAAGGCAGAACTATCACTTGTAACTTATTGACATTTCCTTAAAGATCTCAGTAGAATTTTCAATAGCCATTGACTTCCAACTTCTCGCACATGAGAACGAACCTGACCTATCAAATACTAAAATCCAATATTGGTCTTTATCTTTGGAATTTTGATTAATTTATACCTCTTTCAGTAAAAATAAATTATAATTTAGTGAATATTTTATTGAATATGCAAGCAATTGAGTTGAAAGACTATGGAATAAACTGACTGTATAATCATTAACTATTGTATATTGCTATACACAAAAACCCCATTAATCAACACAAGGATCTGAGGTACTGTGAATTAGGGAAATTTTCCAGATACATGAAGATTATCATATATGTATCAGAAAATTAATTTTTATAGTACATGCTTCTGTCAAACTTTCTACTATCTTTAAAAATGTTTAACAAACATAATTCAACATTCATTTGATCATGCAGATCATGAGGACACCACAACCTACTCACTCAATTAATTCAAATGCCCATTCCCTCTGGAAAGCCTTGATGCTGATGGTGATAGGCATCTTTTACATTGTCCTGCTTGCTACTTTTCCTTGAGTTCTTTGCCCCTAAACCTATTAAATTTGGTTGTAATTGTTATCTTAAATATTATTATTATTAGGTGAACTAGTTAAGTGTTAGATAAACAGATCAAAGAGGCAAGTGAAAAGAGTGAACAAAACTAAGTTGAAGGTTTTAGAATGTCTTGAAATCATTGAAAAAATTGGAATAAATGAGTAAATCCATCAAAAAAATCAACACTGAGATTGCTTTGCAAGGAACTTTAAGCTCTAAAATTACTGTAAATTAAGGTGGAATTTGTGGAAGATGTACTACTGTGTGTGCAAGAGAGAGGAAGCTGAGTAACATGCAGATCATCTCATGCAAAGGAAAGACCTTGGTCCCACGTTAAAATGTGTTTAAATGCATGAACTTCCATGTGTTTTTGGTTAAAATAAAATGTTTTTTTATGATTCTTGGATTTATAGACTTTCCCTGGTTGCTGGTCAACTGGTCCTGATTTTGCAAATGAGAAGGCATTGATTTAATGTTTTTATTATACGTCATATCCTAAGGAAGGCTGTATACTTTGGCTGTGGAATAGGTTGTGATACAATATTGTCCTTGCTGCTTAGGCACCATTGTACTTTCAGGTCCACATTTTTCTCATGCTTCTGAATATTTTGCGTTCTGATTCCAGGTAACTGGAATACTACTGTGCCTTCAATAGACAAAGTTGGATATAGTTCAAATTTGCCAGTTAAGACATAAACTTTGCAGAATGATCTCCTTCCTCCTTACATCCCACAATCTACTTATTTTTCCATTTTCTCTTTTAGATAAGCCAGTCTGAATGTTATTTGGGAAAGTGATAGGTAGATTTGAAGGACTAGGTGAATGTAAGCTTGTAGCAAACCTGAGGGTTAAGCAAAGATTTCTGAATTCTGCCACCACTGGGGTAGCACTGAAGGGTTTTGATGAGTATTTGTATATGTTTTATAATGATTAAATTAATCTCTTATGTCTTTGCTTTTCATTATGTTTTTAGTCTTCTGTCCTTTTTCTGTAAAAAGCATATAGTTCATCATAATGAGTACATCTGTGTCAAACAAGAAAAAAATAAGTTTAAAGAGAGGGCTTATATCTCTCTCTACAAAAGCAATTTCCTAAATAGCCTGTCCTCAATATTAGCTTATTTTCCCTACTTCTATAGTATGAAGAGTACTGACATGTAAAAGGTTTTAATTTCTGTTGATAATAAATGAGCACACTGCCAGAGAAGAAGACGAAAATAATTAGAGGGACGTATGTCAAGTCTTTCAGGCCCTCATATTCACACGCAGTGCATGCTGCTTCTTATTGTTGCAAATGTCAACTTTCTTCTTGGTAAGTGTCTTTTGGGAAATGGTTCACTCCATTTCAAAGGCATATAATAAAGGAAAGGGCTTAGAGCAATATTTAAGCAATGAAAGAAACGTAGGACATTTATGACTAGCTGGGAGGAACTGATTGCCTTTGGCTGTGCCTTGGGTAATCCCCAGGAAACACAGTAAGTTTGTGATTACTATTAGAAGTTAAAATGATTTAAAGCATGCAGAGGAATTTGTGTTTTCCTTATGGGTGTATTTCATATTCTCGGTTTGCCTTGAAAGTTCATACTTACCTCCTGTGTTTCTTACTGAAGTACTAGCAGGAGATGTATTATTGAAAATTGTGTAAGAATGACTTTCAAGTGGGTCAATTTAAGAAAAGAAAAAAATAATAATTTAAAGCAAAGTTTATGTAAAAAAATGTGTTTTCACATACCTCAAATGTCTCTCATAAAACTAGTCATGTTTTAAAATTAATGATACCAAAATTTATATTGCAAACATTTGTTAAATATATATGGTAAATTTATTACCACGTGTGTAACTATGGTAAATAGGGAGGGATAGAGGTAGGTAAAAAAGAAGGGCATCAATTTAATTTTCTCAGTGCATTTTCACTGTGGTTATGTCCTTAAATGTTTAGATCCAGTAGCACTACTTGGAGGCTCTAAGGATGTGATTCATTATTACCATATAGGTTTTCACTTCTGAGTTTTTACCAGGTTGTTGAGAAAATAAAGTATTTCACAAATCCCTGTAATTTTTTCTTGTACTCATCAAAAAAATATTATTTCTGTTTTCCCTTTCTGGTAGTTAAAGATCTAACACCTGGGATGCCTGGGTGACTCAGTCGGTTAAAGCTTCGGACTCTTGATTTTGGCTCAGGTCATGATCTCAGGGTTGTCAGGTCAAGCTCGGTGTCCGGCTCCATGTTGGACGTGCAGCCTGCTTAAGATTCTCCCTCTCCCCCTCCCGCTTGTGCGTGCGCGCTCTCTCTCTCTCACTCTCTCTCTCTATATATATATACACCTCCCTCTTAAAAAAAAAAAATCTGACACCAAATCCTACTTACTTTATTGTCTCAATTTAGTGCACTACCTTCAAATTTAAAACATGGCAGAAGAATTATTCTTGAAATGAGGTCTGAAATGCTAATAGTAGATATTCAGTCTGGTTATCAATATTTTTAGTCATGTAAAGGTAACAAACCAGGTACAAAAAGTACAATCTACTTAAAGGCACTTTCATCTTGTAAGCTCTGTGCACTGCCTGGTTTGATTAATGAGCGAGTAACTTTATCACTTGAGTCATCCAAGGTGGTAGGTAGATCAAGGGCATGCCTTGGGCAGCTCGATGATCCAAGGGGGATTTTAAAATAGATAATATTTTAATATGTTCAATTTGGGTGTTTTAATAAAAGTTTAAATATCAAAGCAAGAATCTGAGTAAGCACAAAACTGATAAGGTTGTTTCTTGTATAATTTAGGTCCCTAAAATACATATACCTGAATAGTTCCAAATTTCAAGGAATTGCCAAGTATTTTACAACCTACATATGAACTACTAACCCATCTCTGTTAATTAGTCCTTGAGGACAGTCCTGAGTGGTATCTATAAACTTGAAACTTTACCCTTACAAGTTTAAATAGAAATGGGAAAAAAAGATATCCTATGGATATCATGTGCTTCAGTGAATTTTGTTGCTTCTAATACAGCAGTACATATGAAATAAGCACATGGTGTGCTATAAATATTAGTTAAATAAGTATAATGATACCCGTGAACTTTCCTGTCTGTGTAGGAAAAAAAAAGTATTTCTCTGCTGGATTTAATAAGCTCCTGTAATTAAATTGAATGCTGGCTTATTCTTTACCAAGCCTTGGATGAATAAGTTCAATACTTTGATTTAGACATATTATTATATTTAATTATTACTAATTGTTGCTTCAATTGATGGTCTCAAATTATGGATGGAATTTTAAATCAACTTTTTAGAGAGAAAATAAGTTAGAAAGAAAATTATGTGGATGAACTAGAGAATCTAGTCTTAAGTCATCATGTTTACCTAAATATGTTCTCTTACTGGTTCCACACTATTTATGCTAAGCAGTTTTCCTAAGCCTAACAATTTTTTTTAACAATGCTTAGTCTTCTTATGGTGATAGCTGATGATTCACTATCCCAACCCAAGTATTACTTGAAAAAAAATAGTAATATTTGTTATCCACTATTCTTAGCTATATATATATATATATATATATAGCACTATTATTAATAGTGTATGATTGACCCCTAAGTTAGAACAACCACTGCTGAATACTTCCTATATTCTTCCAGTTGACAAAGCTCTGTACAAACAAAGATTGTAATTCAAATTTATTATTTTTTATTTCTGGCACTGACCTCTGTCACAAAATTACATTATAATATACTCAAGGAGAAGATTTTAAATATTAGATAAACAGATCTCTGTGAAAATCAGTGGTTTCAATATATATGTATATATTGAAATCAATATATTTTATATATATATATTAGTTTATAAAATCAGGGTCCAATAAAATGAAAACTTTGGAAATGCACTATTTTGGATTTAGCATTTTGTTAAAAATAGTAACTTTGTCCATATTTGGTCTTTTTGCTGACATTTGATGGCATTTTTAGTTGTAAAAGATTCTATTGTGGTACATCCACTTTGTTGTTTTTTGTTTGTTTGTTTTTGAGGTACATCTACTTTGGAAGGCAGTTTGGCAGTTTCTTATGAAATTAAACATATGTTTACTCTACAATCCGGTAATCACCCTCCTTGATGTTAACCCAACTGAGATGCAAACTTATATTCATATATAAACCTGCACACAGGGGGCGCCTGGGTGGCTCAGTCGGTTAAGTGTCTGCCTTCCACTCAGGTCATGATCCCAGGGTCCTGGAATTGAGCCCCGCATCAGGCTCCCTGCTCAGCAGGGAGTCTGCTTCTCCCTCTCCTGCTCCCCCTGCTTGTGTTTGCTCTCTCTCTGTCAAATAAGTAAATAAATAAAAATCTTAAAAGAAAAAAAGAAACCTGCACACAGATATTTATAGTAGCTTTATTCATAATTTCTAAAACTGGAAAGTAGCAAAGATGTTCTTTAGTAAGTGAATGGATAAACTGTGGTACATCCAGACAATGGAATATTATTCAGTGCTAAAAAGAAATGGGCTATCAAGACTTGAAAAGACATAAAGAAAGCCTAAATGCCTATTACTAAGTGAAAGAAGCCAATCTGGAAAGGCTGCATACTGTATGATTCTAACTATATGACATTCTGGGAAAGGCAAAATTATGACAGTATAAAGACCAGTGATTGTTTGTGTTTTTTTTTAAAGATTTTATTTATTTGAGAGAGAGAGAGAATGAGAGACAGAGAGCACGAGAGGGAAGAGGGCAGAGGGGGAAGCAGACCCCCTGCTGAGCAGGGAGCCCGATGTGGGACTCAATCCCGGGACTCCAGGATCATGAGCTGAGCCGAAGGCAGTCGCTTAACCAACTGAGCCACCCAGGCACCCCAAGACCAGTGGTTGTTAAGGGTGAGGGTGGGGAGTGGAAATAGGCAGAGGATTTTTAGGACAGTGAAACTACTCAGTTTGGTACTATAATTGTAGATACATGTCATACATTTGTCCAAATCCATTGAATACACAACAAATGGAGTGAATCCTTAGGTAAACTATGGACTCTGGGGGTTAATAATATGTCAGTGTAGGTTGATCAGTTGTAACAAATGTACCACTCTGGTGGGGGTATTGATAATGAGGAGGCTATGCGTGTGTAGGAGCAACGGGTATAAGGAATAACTGACAAGATAAGTTTCCTTGTTAGTATACTTTTATAGGAACCAAGGCCATAGTACTAGCATTTGCTATTATACTTAGAAGGTAAATTCATTAAATGCCAGCCACAGCGATTATTTTATGGATCTGTCATTTTAATTAAGTATCCTTTAAAAAGTGAAGAATTCTTTAAGCTGATTCTCAATTTTTTTTTAATTTTTAAAAGAGTTTATTTATTTATAGAGAGAGAGCATGAGCAGAGGGAGGGACAGGGGGAGAGGGAGAGAATCTCCAGCAGATCCACAATGAACAAGGAGCTTGAGGTGTGGAGGGGCTCCATCCCACAACCTGAGATCATGACCTGAGCTGAAATTGAGTCAGACAGTTAACCTACTGAGCCATCCAGGTGCCCCTTCTTTAAACTGATTCTAAACTGAATCTAAAGTTACTTAATCATTCTAAAAAGAGTTTTGTCAATAGCAAAAATGGGAACAATAAACAAAAGTAAAAAATTATAACTATGTCCGGGATTTTGTGGAAACAAAATGAGGTAATGCTTTTCATGTGCTAAGTGTATGAGCTTCACAGAGTAAATGTTCAATAAATATTAATCTTTTTCAAATATTCTTGTCTTTTTTAAGTTATTAAAATAATAATGAACTATTGATTTTCACAGACATGTTTGCCTAATACTTAAAAACTTCTCCTTGAGTGTATTATAATGTAATTTTGTGACAGAGATCAGTGCCGGAAATAAAAATAACTAATTTGAATTACAATCTGTACAGAGCTTTGTCAACTGGAAGAATACAGCAAGTATTCAGCACGTGGTTGTTCTAACTTAGGGGTCTATCGTACACCATTAATATCTTTATTTAATAACTTTCTCTTTTCATTTGATGATGCTGTTTTTCAGTGATTAACTTTTATTGATGCACAGATGAGGGCCATTTTATCGAGGTCATTAGTTTTATTTTGTACAGTGTTTGAGGTAGAAATAGAAAAGAACAACTACGAGTATACTGCTTAGTTGAAGACTTGGAGAAAATTTTTGCATCAGCTAAGGAATGGGCGCAAGGGAACCTACTTTTTAGGGAGGCCACTTCATAAATATCATGTGTGTTCTACTTTTCACAAAACTCTCTTTCTGTCAAAATTAAATGTTCCCATTTTTTGCTGTAGTTTTTATTTTACTTTCTTATTTTTTGGTGCATTATATTTTTTTTTTCTTAATTTCCTCCATATATTATCTTAATATATATACCTACCAAATACAGCAACTCAAAAGCCTTTTTTAATAAAAGTCTTTTAAATCCTCTTTATTTTGTATTTCTTTTCATAGTCTTTATTCATTTCTCCGCCATTTTCTATTGTTACCAATGATTAGTTGCTCCACAAAAAAAAAAAAAAAATATGTTTTATTTACAGGGCACAGCTTATGGAAGTGCTCCTGTACCTTCTCGCAGGCAATTATGTGAGTCTCTTCAATTCAGCTCTGTGTTGTAAACATGACTATGTGTTCCTGTGCTGTAGCATGGCATGCTGAGACCAAATGCGCTCAGGTCAATATGCAATCCCCAATGTTGTATATTACCTAGAATGTGTTTGTAGCAAACGGTTCCCTTTGCCTCTTCCTTATCTGTTTGTCATTATCCAGCCCATTCAGGAAAACTGCATTGCAATGTGGCCAAGTGCGTGGAAGCTTCAGTAATGACTCAAAGTCTGCGGCAAATATGGAAGTGGCTCTTACGTTTATTTTCATTTAGCACCAATGATAGTACTTTCTCTGTCAAATGAATCAGTACTCTTTCTTAAATCCTAACTCCTTTTACATACTTGTTCAAAGAGCTCTTATATCCTACACAGCTGTGTTTTTGCCACACAGCTAATGAGACCTCTTTCCTTGAAAAGGAAATCCATTGAAAGAAATCCTTTCTCGAGTGAATTTAAAAAAAAACTTGACTTTCTAACCACCTTAGTTTATTTCTAAGTCATCGTATTTAGAACATTTGAAAACAGTCTATAAATTTTTAGATAGAAATCCCAGATTTTACACCCTTGCTCAGCTGTATTATAAATATATGCACCTCAGCAGAGAGTCAGATATTTGCACTTCGGCTCAGTAGATTTCTGTGACAGCTTGTCTGCTTTAACATGAACTTTTTTCAACGAGAGATGTATATGTAAATTTAATATGTAGAATCTCCAAAGTGCCATCAGACTTTGAGAAAGAGCTATTTTCATTGCCCATTTCCATCCATGTCTTTTCTCTTTTTCCACATGTCAGAAAATCCTGGTTGTTTACCACCATTATAGACTGCTACAGCAATATACCACATGCTTCTAATTGTTGTACCAAGCAATAAATACCAAATAGATTCATCTTAATATGATGTTAAAGGTCATTCAAAGCTACAGTCCTGTTTTCATAATACTTTTCTTCCCTGTTGGCAGAAAAAACATAAAATTTGATCCCATTCACTGAGAAGGAACTGTGAATCAACTAAAAAATTGCAGCAGTTTGCATCATTCTAAAGCTGCTCAAACAACAGACAAAAATATGCACTTTACTATTTCATTTTTCATGAAACACTTTTGAAGGTCTGAATTATTATGAATAAAGTTTTGGCAAAAAGAATTGCTTTAATGAATAGAAGATTAGATTTAGATATATTAAATATTCTGCTAGAGTTAAATAATCACCAGCAGGTCTCAAATTATTGCTGTTATTTCTTCTTATCTACTTCTCTGTCATCTAACTTTCTAAAGTATACTGAAGGTATGGTTTCTTTTATGACAGTATTGGTATGGTATTAATGATAAAACTGAAAACTATAGCAAGAACTTCAAATAAGATAAAATATTTTTTATTTGCCTCTTTATAAAATAAAGTCATTTGTTATGCATATAAGTTATATTGCATTGAAGATAGAAGAATATCTATTGTTAGGGAGATAGAGAAGATATTGTTACTAGAAACTTTTAGATATGAGTCCATTATAAGTGCTCTGAAATTATGAGTGGAAGTATAACCTTAAATTTGGATTAATCTTATTTCACACTTTCACAGAGTCAATGTGCATAATATAAAGACAATATTAAATATTTGAGATTTCAGATCATTCTGGAAAATAAAATGATGGATGATTTCTCTAAGTGTGAAAATCTAAAATTGAAATGTATTCTGTGCCTCAGTGTATAAGACCATAATATGGGTATTACCCTCCTAAACATGTGGACTTGGAAATAGTAAGCCTATGAATTTAGAATGCTAATTATCACATTTCCTTTTGGTCAAGTTCGAGTCTTAGGATCTCTGAACTACATATTAGTCAAGACTCCTTAAGTATTTGTTTAATTGTGCTTATTAAAGATATTATATTGAAAGAGTGAATGTTTATTCTATACATGAACATGAGAATACTGATATTAAACATCTCTATTCCTGCCCCTTCCCTAAAATCAATACCTATCTAGATATGTTACAGTTGGTTCCTGATTCTAGTATTTTCCATTTGTGACTACGTCAGAAGTGGCAACTAACACTTTCTTGAGATTACAATTAACCAAGGTGTCATTCTGGTTTGTTTTTTTTTTGTATTCAGTATTAAGGACTTCCTTGTTCTATGGCTGTCACTTTATTTCAAAAAATATATCCAGTTTCACAATTTCCTTTGCTGATAACCCAAAACAGAATCTAGCAACAAAGAGGGATTGCTTAGATGATGAGGTAATTAGAAAGGCTATGAATCTACAATGAGAGAATTTACATCTCCATCTCCAGAAGCACTATGTGGCTTTTAATTATCAGGCCCACTCAAATATGCGTGTATTTGCTACTAATAATTGATCAAAGTTAAATTGATGGTAACTGGTTAATATTTTCCGCTTTCAGAGAAATGCTTACAGAATGCTTACTCCTCCTTGGGGAAGGAGGAGTCTTGAAAAGTTATTTGAATGTTAGTAGTACAGTTTTTATTTAAATGCTAAAAGGATACAGCATCTATTCACATGATGTTGACTTTTTAATTTCAAGCTGGTTTCTGGTTTAAAATTTATAATCACCTTTAGTGAATGAAGTGCTATCTTATGCCAGTAAGACCAACTCTATCTTTGTGTGAATTGAGATTTATATGTGAATAAAATTTTGCGAAGATTTGACCCATAAAGTATTATCTCAACATTTCAAAATATAAGAACTGATTCACATAGACTATTATTTTCTATTTTGTGGCTATAGTAACTACTATAAGTGTTCTAAATTACAGAACCATACATCTCTGACAGGCATGTGTCTTGTTATCTTTTTCGAAAGAATATCCTAAAATTTCATAAACCGAGTCTAAAATTTAATAAACTGTAAATATATTTTCTGTAGAAAAATTGTGAGCATCATATTTCAAAATGTGTGCAATAGTTCAAAAATGATTTGGTTAAAATAATTAAATGTAGATGTTTTCCTTTCATTTCACAGTATGGCTTTATTATTTTCCTATTTATAAAAGAAAGGAGCATCAAATATTTATATGTAGTCTAATCAGAGGTACTTACCTAATTTAGTTAAGTCATTCTCCAGCTAGTTGAATGTCAGCCTAATTGAAATGACTACACATGATAATAATATTACCTTCCTATTCAGAATCAGATAGCAATTGCCTTTGTAATACAAACAGAACTAAATTATATGTTTAAAAGGGAGGGCATAAACATATGCATGTGCAAAATGTGCATACACATTTTTTTTTAAAGATTTTATTTATTTATTTGAGAGAGAGAGAGAATGAGAGAGAGCACATGAGAAGGATTAGGGTCAGAGGGAGAAGCAGACTCCCTGCCGAGCAGGGAGCCCGACGTGGGACTCGATCCAGGGACTCCAGAATCATGACCTGAGCCGAAGGCAGTCGCTCAACCAACTGAGCCACCCAGGCGCCCCGTGCATACACATTTTTATTGTTTGATAAATCGTTGAAGAATTATCCTAAAAATAAAGGGAAATTAGTTAGCTACATGTAATTAAAAGATTAAACATTTCCATAGGATTATGCATGTTGTACTTCAATCTATCCTTGAAAATATAACAATATTCTATGAAACAGCAATTGTTGTTATTCAGTTTATTAAAAAAAAAAAGTATACTGTCAGTTTCCCAAAGTATGTTTCCCTCTCCTTTGCCTTAACTTACTGCCCCTAATTTTCATCAACTTTCTTTTTCTCCCTGCCTTTTAGAGCTAAATAGCGATTTTTAAGTTCCAAATTGATCAGCAAGTGATGAAAAACAACAAATTAAGAAGAAAGGCAGGATAGCAAATTATTTACAATAACATTAATCTCAAAGTCAGAAGGAATGTTTTTAAGATGTTAGGCTGTCTTTGTAAACAGATTTTTCAAACTAGTTTTTCCACTGTGCCTTCTGATTCATTCCCTTTCCTTTTGGTTTACCAGTTTATTTGTTGTCATTTCCCTTTCTTTTCTCTCTCTATCATCCCACACAATATCCTTGCATTATTTATCATTCTATTTTAGATGTAACTTTGATTTTACTTCTTTTCTTCATTCTTCGATCTACTTAGAAATGATAAAGGAACAGATTTCAACAACATTGAGAAATAACAAAACTTTCCTATCACTGCTGTTGAAATACACCTTCAGAAGTCTCATCTGGTAGAGTTGCTTCAAATGTTACATGAGTAAAATGGTTTTGTATTCTTAAACGAGTGCATTGTGTCTTTCAGTTCATAGTTAAATGTGCATGTATACCCGGGAATGAGAAAGTTCAGAAGAGAGGTTTCAGTCACAAAGGAAACACTTTAAATGGTGTGAAGAAACATTAATATACAACTAATAGAAGACAAGCTAATACAATTGGTTATTAGAAAGTAGAAAAGTTAGGGGCGCCTGGGTGACTCAGTCGTTAAGCGTCTGCCTTCGGCTCAGGTCGTGATCCCAGGGTCCTGGGATCGAGCCCCACATCGGGCTCCCTGCACCGCGGGGAAGCCTGCTTCTCCCTCTCCTACTCCCCCTGCTTGTGTTCCCTCTCTCACTATGTCTCCCTCTGTCAAATAATAAATAAAATCTTTAAAAAAAAAAAAAAAAAAAGAAAGTAGAAAAGTTACAAAAGAAAAATGTAATCTATGTTATCTTATGGAAGGAAAATTCTCAGTATTGTCATTCTTTTGAAACCAAAGTAGTGGTTTCACATGAGCTTACAATTTTGAGCTACTAAAAAGTGAAAGCTGGGCACCTGGGTGGCTCAGTTGGTTAAGCGACTGCCTTCGGCTCAGGTCATGATCCCGGAGTCCCGGGATCGAGTCCCACATCGGGCTCCCTGCTCGGCAGGGAGTCTGCTTCTCCCTCTAACCCTACCCCCTCTTGCGCTCTCTCTCTCACTCTCTCTCTCTCTCAAATAAATAAATAAAAAAACTTAAAAAAAAATAAATAAAAATAAAAAGTGAAAGCTAATATATATGGCATTTCCTTTGACATATAGACAATAGTGATTGTTGTTTTAGGCTATTGAATTTATTTAGATAATGAATATATGCTAAAACTATACATAGATGTTCTGGTTTTAGCCTGGGATGTCAAAAGCTAGAAAAACCATGCTTCCCACCTTTATGAAAACAACAAAAAAACCTGAAAAAAATGTAAATCCACAACTTCTCTTGCAATATCAGAGAGCTAAAGTAACAGAGCAACCAACTACCTGAGACAGAAGTAAAATGACAATTTTCAAGGAGAGACTAGATACAGCAGACACAGTCATAACAGTAAGAATTCTGTTAAATTCTGATTAGCGAATTGGTAGGGGTTGAATGTGGGCTAGCAAAAGGATAAAATATAATGAGAATGTGCACCCACTTATAGGCTCTTCTCTACAGATTTCATTGGGTGCTCCCAAAAAAATATTGGCAAGATTCCTGAGAAAGTGTCCCTTGAACTAAAGGTTTAAAAGAAGGGAACAGCAGCTGCTATAGGAAAGGCACAAAACTCTACCCAGATTATTTTTCCTATTATCCATACAGAACAAACACCTGAAATACAGGGAGAAAAGCAAAACTCATTGGTGAAAACCTATTGCAGTTGGGGGAAGGGAAAAGAACAACATCTTTTATTTCTAGGACGGGGCAGGAATGAATGATAAGCCCAGGATTAGAGCCAGGTGGGAAGGCTGAAGCACTGAGAAGGCCACATCTGTGAGACCCAAGGACACAGTGCCTACCTAAGATTTAGGCTTAATAACAGGAGCAAAAATGCCTTTCTGTCTGTTCCACAGACTAACAAGCATTGGGTTTAAGTAATAGTGGAATATGGATAGGAATATTACAAGAGTGTGGGGAAAAACCCTCTCTGAGGCACAGCACAAAGGAGAGGCTAATGCTGAAAATGGAGCAAACACTTAGGAAAACCCTCTGGCGAACTGTCCATGTACTAAATGGACGGTGTAGTTAGAGAAAATTGAAGCCTGTGGGTAACCCTAGCAACAAAAACAAACCCAGTTCAACTCTCCCTAGAGTGACCTAGACTCCCATACCAAAGCCCTGGCAGAAGGAATGGCATGCCTGTTTCCAGGAATTCAATTTATTTACTTAAATCTCTAATACCTTACACAAGATGACTGGCTTCCCACAAAAATTCTGAGGCACAAAGAAAAGCAAGAACGAAACATATTGCCAAGAGATAGAATCAGATTCAGATATTACTGAAGACATTGAAAGTATCAGAAAGAAGAGTTAACCATAATTAATATGTTAAATACTCCAATGGAAAATTTTGATGACATGCAAGAATAGATGTGCAATTCAGGCAGAGATGGGATTGTAAGAATGAATCAAATACAAATGCTAGTTATTAAAAACTCAATACCAGAGATAAAGAATGCCTGTGATGGTCTGATCTGAAGACTCAGCATGGCCAAGGAAAGAATCAATGAATTTGAAGATAGTTCAATATAAATTACCCAATCTAAAACACAAAAAGGAGCGAAAAAAAAACAAGGAGGGGGAGAAAAAAAGAACATCCAAGGGGCACCTGGGTGGCTCAGTTGTTACGCGACTGCCTTCGGCTCAGGTCATGATCCCAGGGTCCTGGGATCGAGCCCTGCATCGGGCTCCCTGCTCTGCGGGAAGCCTGCTTCTTCCTCTCCCACTCCCCCTGCTTGTGTTTCCTCTCTCGCTGTCTCTCTCTCTGTCTAATAAATAAAATCTTAAAAAAAAAAAAGAAGAACATCCAAGAGCTATGGCACAATATCAAATAGTCTAACTTAGGTGTAATTGCAATCTCAATGGGGAAAAAGAATAGTGCAGAAGAAAACTGAGAAATAATGGCCAGAAATTTTCTAAAATTAATGGCATATGTTGAGTTACAGATACAAAGAAGTTTAAACACTGAACAGATAAAAAGAGAAATAACAACAAAAAACACACCCAGGCATAAAATATTCAAACTACTGAAAATCAAAGACAAAATCTGAAGGTAGCCAGAGAAGAGGAAACATACACATTATATACAGAAGAACAATGATGAGAATTACAATAGATTTCTCATCAAAAACCCTGCAAGTTAGAAGATGATGAAGTGATATCCTTAAAGTTTCAAGAGGGAAAAACAAACTGGCAGCACATAATTCTATAGTTAGTGAATATATCTTCCAAAAATAAAGGTGACATAAAGACTTTTTCAGAAAAATACTGAGAAAATTTACTGCCAGCAGACCTCCATTACAAGAAATGTTAAAGGAAGAAATGATGAACCCTGGAAATGGAATAGATGAAACTAAAAATAAACTTGGCCTTAAAAAATCATATATAGAAAGATTCTGTTCTATATTCATATATGATTTGTGACATGTTATGATTTAATTTGTTAATCTTAAATGAGGTTAAGTTATATTTACTACTAAGGTATTACCAAAATGAGCAGTAGCTTAGTCTGTTCTGGCTGCTATAAATAGAATACCATATAGATTGGGTGATTTAAACAACAAACATTTATTTCTCACAGTTCTGGAGGCTGGAAATTCCAAGATTAGAGTCAGTAGATGCTGTCTGGTGAGAACCTACTTCCTGATTCATACATGGCTGGTTTCTCATTCTATGTTCAGATGTTAGGAGGGGTGAAGGATCTTTCTAGAGTCTCTTTTACAAGGGAACTAATCCCATTTTTGAGGGCTCCACCCTCATGACCTGATCACCTCCCAAAGGCCACACCTCCAAATACCATTTCATTAAGGATTAGTTTCTGAATATGAATTTTGAGGGAATACAGGCATTTAGTCAATAGTGTCCATATTCACAATATTTTTCTAGTTTATACCTCCTACTTTTGTTATAGTTATTTTACAGATATTTCTTTTGGGGTGTGTGTGTGTGTGTATACCAAGTATATATACATATATATACATATGCACTTATATGTCATACAGTTTTATAAAGGGTATAAAAAGTTAATGATGAAGCAGAAACTGTGTACCCAGTATGGTACAGAGGAAAGGCAGGAACCCAAACTATTAAAATATGAATGATCAATTAATTCATTTGCTATTCCATATTTCTATACTCAGTGACTATAATTTATATTGTCATATTGTTGCAATCTTCTCTTACCAAAATGAGTACATTCTTGTTGTAATTAAAAATTATTAAAATGTTTGAACTGTTTTAACTAAATACTAATTTTACCTTGTGATATGCTTTAACTCAGATTTTTCATTAATCAAGGGACTTTTGCCTATTCTGAAATAATTCTAAAACAGATGACATTTAAAGATTGGAAATTGAAGTACTAAATTTTATAGACAAGAAATGTTGTAGGATAATACTAGAATATAGAATAAAAGGAATATGATTTTGCTTTCATATTTTCCTTTTAAATAATTAGTGAGCTAATTAAGTGAATTAAGTTACTGTCTTTAAGAATTAGGAATAATCAGCTCTTAGAAATTTGGAGGTTTCTGATCATTAAACTGGCATCTCATTATCAAAGTAGCTGATTTTTTTTTTAGTAGCTGATTTTTTATACTTGTTATTTTATAATTCTTTTACCTTCTCTATATTAATAAGTATTTGTAAGTACTCACAAGGTGCTAAATTCTGCCTTTATTAAAATTTACAGCTAAGTGATAAGATCACTATTGACATATAAGGTTTAGAATAAAGCTTAGATTAAGGCAATATATTAAGGAAATATATTAGTAAATATATTTAGGTTTAATAGTTGGGGCCCAGTGATATCGTCGATTTTGAGAGTGAATTTAATCTGTTATAATTTTTCTTGAAGGTACAAACTGGTTAAACGTTTCCAAATAGATAATACAAGGAATTGGCATAGGCTAACAATATGAAATTATAAATGGTCCTAGAGATTATCTATTCCAATTCATACAACAAAAATAAATTATTTTTTTTAAATTTATTTATTATTTGAGAGTGAGAGTGAGCAACCACACAAGAGCAGGAAGAGGAGGAGGGGCTAAGGTGGAGGGAGAGAAAGAGGGAAAGAATCCAAAGCAGACTCCCCGCTGCAGAGCCCAACACAGGGCTCAGTCTCATGACTCAGGAGATTAGGACCTGAGCCAAAAGCAAGAGTCAGATGCTCAACTGACTGAGCCACCCAGGTGTTCCAACAAATAAATTCTTGAGAGACTAAGTGAGTTACCCAAAGTTCAAGGATTAGTGGCAAAGCCAGGGTTCTAACCCATTTTTCCTGTTTCTTCTTCCAAGGTTCTTTTCTTTAATATTTTTATCAAGATATCATGTCTTTTTCTCCCTAGATTCTGTCTTAAATTCTGTGGAAAGTTTTCTTCTTTCTGTCAAAGTAGGAGATGATGCCCAACTCTTGAAGGTTGACTAGAATGTGAACAAGAACAGGTTCAGGAGGATGGAGTAGTATGTGGAGAGGCATGGCAGTGGACTAGAACACTTCTGTGAGCAGCTGTACATAGCTTGTAACACCGACCGATTGGATATTTGAGCAGTTGAAGAGTTTCCTTGCAGTGTTGGGGAGTGTCAATTTCTCTGTCAAACTAAACTCACATCAACAAATGTTATTTTTTTTTATCTTTTTTAAAAATATGTTTTATATTTTTGGCAAAAGACACTGATTTTTTTAATTAAAATTTAGGTTTTTTTCTTTATTTGTACAAGGTTTTGTTTAAATAAACAGTGTTGGATTACTCAGATAACCTGTAAACTATTTTAAGCCCATTTGTCAATTTGTTTATGAAAGTAGGCAATTATTACATAGTAACCAATTTTTATGTCAAAGAATTAGAGATGATTGGATATGAATATAGATAAAAAAGATGGCTTTTGTTTGTTTTTGCTTCCTGAAGAACAAATAGACCAAGGAATTCAATTACTTTAACATAGGTCAAGAAATATCCATTTTGGGCGCCTGGGTGGCTCAGTTGGTTAAGCGACTGCCTTCGGCTCAGGTCATGATCCTGGAGTCCCGGGATCGAGTCCCGCATCGGGCTCCCTGCTCGGCAGGGAGTCTGCTTCTCCCTCTCCCGCTCCCCCCTCTTGTGCTCTCTCACTCTCTCTCTCTCAAATAAATAAATAAAATCTTTTTAAAAAAAAAAGAAAAAAGAAATATCCATTTTAAAATCTTCCTTTGGATTACTTGGACCATTGGCGGGTGGGCGGGGGGAGAACAAATGTCTCATTATTGTTGAGGTAATCACAGTGTTATGTATACATATCAGTAAGTATCACAGTTTTTCATAATTTAAAATACCAGTTAAGATGAATTCTTTTGTTGTCACATATATAATCTCTAGGTGAACAGTATTCTTCAGTTTACTAAGAATCCTATGTACAAACACTGCATTTGTACTCAAATGGCTACATGTTGGCCTAAAACAGGTAACATGTTAAATGTACCCCTTCACCTGTTCACTTAGAGACATGTGACCCATTTATTGTTCATAGCATGTTCATGTTGATCTGGTTATTTCCCACTCCTTAAAAAAGAAAATATGCATCCTATATAAATACATAATGAAACATCCTCCAAGAGACATAAACATTTGAAATTATGATTGATCTCTGAGAACTAAAATCAATACATAATAGATCTTGGGTCAACATATGCAAATTGCCTTAAATTGGAAAAATCTGACATAACCCTTAATATATGGCTATATTAAGCCTTAACATAAAATCTGAGGAAAACTGACCTCATCAACCATAAGTAGAGGTTTTGGTTGTAAAAATAGACCAAAAAAGAAAACAAAAAAAGTCAAGCATTTAAGTACTCCTTCATGAATAATCCAGGAAACACTTGAATTGTTGATCCGTTTGGTATGTATAATTTATTGTGGAAATGGGCACATTAGTTAACTTAGCTCGATACTTAAGCATTTTCTTGTCTGCGTTATTCCATGGTCTACATTCATCCTTCTCATTATGGTTCATGATCTGCATTCCCATGTGACATTTACAGAGAGAACATATGATTAGGGTTTGGGAAACTTAAGCATCAGATTCCTTTAGCAGTAACAATTCAAATTGGAAATCAATAAATCAACATTGAATTTTATACAGTTTTCGTATGAAACTTGTTCAGAAGAGTCTGTCCATAAAAAAATCAATTCATTCTTGGTCTGTTTTTATTTTTTTATTTTTTATTTTTTTGAAGATTTTATTTATTTATTTGACAGAGAGAGAGATAGCGAGAGCAGGAACACAAGCAGGGGGAGTGGGAGAGGGAGAAGCAGGCTTCCTGCCGAGCAGGGAGCCCGATGCCGGGCTCGATCCCAGGACCCTGGGATCATGACCTGAGCCGAAGGCAGATGCTTAACAAATGAGCCACCCAGGCGCCCTCTTGGTCTGTTCTTAAATCTGAAAGACTAAAAGTATAATTTCAGGAGACTAAAACTGCATTAAGGAAAGGTTTCCTGGGAGACCCCATAAGAAAATTCTCTAGTGGCCCCTCTTACTCCCATCCCCTCCTCGAAACCCTTGCCATTCATTTAGAACAATGTTGTAAACATCTATAAATGGAACTTTTATTTTCTCAGTGTCCTTTTTTGTGGGCTTTATAGCATTTAGGAAGTGGATAGAAATAGTAGATACATAGAACCCACTTGATTATTAGAAACTTTTATTGTTATCAATCTCTAGTCAACAGATTGAAGTAAATCCTTATGTTAAATGAAGAGTTTTTGCCTAGAGTATCATTTTTATCTAGCAAATGTTAATTGGTATCTGAAATAATAAGGTATTGTTTTATTTTTTAATCACTACTTTTGTTTTAACTTACATGGGAAAGGAAAAGAATCATTCCTTATAAATAAATATGCAGTGGATATTGAGATTCTTTTATAAAAACTTGCTGATCAGAATACATTAAATTCATGTTTTGAAGTAGTTGAGTTTTGTAGACTGTCTCTTTAAAATTTGTTTTCTGCAAAATATTATTTAAGTTAAAAAATGTGTTATATAGTCAGCTTTTTTTGCCAAACTCTTATTTACGATTAACAAGGATGTTTTCTTTGCTCTCATGTAGAGAAATAGCTAAAAAAGGGCAAAATTTTAAAAATAATAACAAAAGATAATGTGAGGTCAGGCTGTCAAGATTAGAAGTTTTTAAAAATTACATGATTTTTTTCAATCTCTAAGAATTTAAAGAATTAGACTTAAGTTAATGAGCTATGAAAGCTTTCCTCTGGCCCTTCAGGAGGTAAGTTTAGAGTCCCTTCCCTTGTCTTTTCATTTCCCCATTCTACACTTTATGTTGAGGTCAGTGTGGGTAGTTACGATGGAAGGCTCATGAATACAAATGTTCTGGGAGGAAGATGAAAATTTTCTATCTGACTTCCTGACATAACAAGAGATTTAAAAGTGCCGTGTAATTTCTTTATAACTAATATTCACTGCATTTAATTAAATTTTTGCATCATGCTGTTTCTAAATCATGAGCAATACTGGAAATATACATGAAAATTGCCTTTTAATGGATTGTAGTTTGTGTAAACTTATACAAATTATATTTATACTCCTTGCTAAGGCATGTATGTTTTAGAAATATTCCTTTGGGAAATCCTAGTAGAGGCCATTCCTGAGTGGTTGTCAAAAGGGAGACCAATGTGTTTGAGTGCTACTGGATATCAGACATTAGGATAAGTGGTTTATTGATGCTATCTCATTTAATTTTCTTAACAGATCTAAAAAGTGGACATTAGCCCCATTTTTACATGAGAAATCTAACTCTTTTAGTGACCATATGCCTATAGTAGTTTCGTAGAGGTGCTGTAACAAATGATGACAAACTTCGTGGCTTAAAACAACAGGAATTTATACTCTCACAGTTCTGGAGGTCAGAAGTCTGAAATAAAGATGTCAGCATGGTTGGTTCCTTCTGGAGCCTCAAATGAGAGACTGTTCCATGCCCAGCTCCTAGCTTCTGGTGGCCGCTTGCGATTCTTGGTATGTCTTGGCTTGTGAACTTCTTACCCCAGTCTCTTCTTCCATTTTTGTATGGTCTTCCCTCTAGGTGCCCCTCTGTCTTTTCCTTGTCTGTCTCTAACAAGGACATTAGATTTAGGGCCCACTCTAAATCCAAGAGGATGCTGTCTCCTCTCAAGATCATTAACGTAATTGCATCTGTAAAGACTTTATTTCCAAATAAAGTCATGTAATGAACTGGGACCACCACTTGCAAATAATATTTTGGGAGTGGCTGTTCCTCCT
Source organism: Neomonachus schauinslandi (assembly GCF_002201575.2). NCBI lineage: Eukaryota > Metazoa > Chordata > Mammalia > Carnivora > Phocidae > Neomonachus > Neomonachus schauinslandi. The sequence continues at coordinate 129,274,258 of NC_058404.1, read as the reverse complement.
ACTACAATATGCAATGGCAGAGTCAGAATTCAGATTCTAGTTTTTTCTGAATTCGGAATACAAATGCTTTCCATTTTTCCAAACCAACTCAATAAATATGGCCCAGGTTCTGTGTTAGACAGAAGATGATACTCTTAACAAGATAACTAAAACAGGGGGCGCCTGGGTGGCTCAGTTGGTTAAGCATCTGCCTTCAGCTTGGGTCATGATCCCGGGGTCCTGGGATCGAGCCCCACGTTGGGCTCCCTGCTCAGCGGAGAGCCTGCTTCTCTCTCTCTCCCTCTGCTGCTCCCGCTGCTTGTTCTCGCTGTCAAATGAATAAATAAAATCTTTAAAAAAAAAAAAAAGATAACTAAAACAGTCTCTGACTTTGAGGGGCTTGCACACTAACGAAATATGGCTGGCGCTTTATTTATTTATTTATTTTAAGGATTTATTTATTTATTTTAGAGAGAGTGCGTGTGAGCCAGGGGAGGGGCAGAGGGAGAGGGAGAGAGAAAATCTTCAAGCAGACTCCCTGAGGACCTGATGCAGGGTTCGATCCTAGGACCCTGAGATCATGATCTGAGCTGAAATCAATTCTGACACTTAACCAACTGGACCACCCAGGCACCCCTGGCTGGCTCTTTAACTTCCAAAAACTAACAATGTCATCTCATTGTAATTACATACTGAAAACATAATTTAAGTTGTCTAATGAAATATATTACCATATATTACCTCTTTGGTTAAGTATATTTTCTGTATTACTTATTATTTAAAGACCAGCAAAATGAGAAAATTCAAATAGATAACATCAGTGGATGTTAATTATTACAAGAATTAAATAGCACTTTTAAATTTCTTATATCAGAGACTATAGAGAATATTAACTTTTAAATAAATACTAAGTTTTTAAAGGGAAAATAAAATATTTATTATTAAATAAACCCTAAAATACTATAAAGATTTTGAATACGAAAAAACATAGAGAAAATTAGTCTATGATTTAAAAGGTTATATGGTCTTTGTTTCTGAAGGAAATAAATGTTAATATTTAATTACTGAAATCTGGGAAATTAAATATTTTGCAATATTAGAATACCGGCTACATTAACAATTAATAGTTATAAAATGTATTTATATTTATAAATATTGCATACAATAAGAAATTTCTGGGTCTGTTTTTTCTTGTCGATGTTGGGTTTTTCATTATTTTAGGGTAAAGTGGCTCATAAGTGATAGAGTGTCATAATTATCCTATCTGTTCTTTTGTGTTAAGTATCATAGCATGAATCAGCGAGCTTGTGTTTTTACATACATCATAGTAATTGGATATAAATAGCTTGCTTTAAAAGCCATTTGGGGGGGGCACTGGGTGGCTCAGTTGATTAAGCGACTGCCTTCGGCTCAGGTCATGATCCCGGAGTCCCGGGATCGAGTCCCACGTCGGGCTCCCTGCTCAGCAGGGAGTCTGCCTCTCTCTCTGACCCTCCCCCCTCTCATGCTCTCTATCTCATTCTCTCTCTCTCAAATAAATAAATAAAATCTTTAAAAAAAAAAGCCATTTGGGTATGTTTCATATTAGAATACTTTATAGCAAAAAATCTAAATTAAAACAAAAAACTTTAACCTAGGGCTTTATAGTAACTAAATGAAGATTTATGTCTATAAAATACAACACACTCTCAAAGTGTTTGCATGGTAATGTTGCTTTTAAAAATGAAATACTGGAGCTTTCCTTAAAATGAAGTCAAAAAATATTCAGTAACTAGAAAAAAAATAACTAAAAAAACAAAGTAAAAATGAAATATTGAAATAGCTTCTCAAAACCTTTGTTTGAAATATGGTTTGAGGTTATACAAAATTTCAAGGAACTTCAGAGATGTAAAGGAGACTAATTCTGAGGAATCAATTCCATGTAGATTTTGGAAGAGGAGGAAATGGAGTAGGAATGGGGAATGAGGCTTGCAGGGTAAGAAAGATATGGGAGACTGAAAGTCAGGATCTTTACCTTCTTCTTTACATTTTCCACTCTAAAGAGAATGCTTCTACTTTTCATTTCCGTCCATATTTCTGTCTCTCTTCTTTCATGTTCCTACCTTTTTACTCACCCCCTTCTCTTGCCCATCTTCTCTCTCCGCATAACATAGCAATTCTTAGGGTTAGATTTGGAAGACAATATACATTAAATCAGACTTTTCTGTAATTAATTCTTAGGATTGTTTTAGGTTTCCTTTCTTTGGTTCATTAAAAACAAATCAGTCTTGCCAAGTAGCTAATAGGTAATACGTGGACTGAATAGAAAAAAGAATGAAATATCAACAATAACCAATTTTTTTGGAAATCTTTATCTGGTAGGGATACAGGAATAGCTATTTCCTTCCTATGGTGTTCCTATTTTTTTCAGCAACTAGAATCTGTTATTGAACAAATTTACTGCCATCTCATTTGTTCAGTTATGAGATGTTAGTCACTGTACCTGGGAAATCACCTGTTTCAGTTGGGGTAGGAGGTAAGGAAATTAGTACTTATTGCCCTGCATATTCAGCTACAAAATAGAAACACAGGGCCATCTGGGTGGCTCAGGCAGTTAAGTCTCATCTGACTCTTGGTTTTGGCTCAGGTCATGCTCTTATGGATTGTGAGATTGAACCCCTTGTTGGGCTCCACACTCAGCCAGGAGTCTGCTTGAAGATTCTCTCCCTCTGCTCTTCCTCTAACTCACACATGCTCACTCTCACTCTAAAACAAATAAAGCTTAAAAAAAAAGAGAGAAACATAAATGGACTGAGATTGCAGTCAAATGGAGGGTCAACTCATATATGTGGGGCATTTGAGAATCCCTTGAGAGGAACATACAATTGAGGTACTCAAAAAATGATAGAAATGACTCATCTTTTACAAATTGTAAATTTTTTTCATGATAACTCTTATAAAGAGAATGCAGATTTCTTTTTTTTTTTTAAAGATTTTTTATTTATTTATTTATTTATTTGAGGCAGAGAGAATGAGAGAGAGAGAGCACATGAGAGGGGGGAGGGTCAGAGGCAGAAGCAGGCTCCCCGCCGAGCAGGGAGCCCGATGCGGGACTCGATCCCGGGACTCCAGGATCATGACCTGAGCCGAAGGCAGTCGCTTAACCAACTGAGCCACCCAGGCGCCCCGAGAATGCAGATTTCTGAAAAAAAAAAAGAGAATGCAGATTTCTGTTTACATTCATACCTTCGATTCATTTATTTATCACTTTTTCAGTGTGTAACTCAGAATGTAACTGGCATTTTAAGGTAAGACACTGAGGTTAACTTTGATTTTAACTTGATGAATTGAAACATTTACAGGGCAATTTTGAAGAAAATATATTAAAGAAATGTAAAAATAGTAAATACTGGATCTACATACTGATTTCTGCTTTAACTACACTTACAAGGCAATATAAATGTACTCTAATTAAAATGCATAGACTTTCACATAACATCAAGGATATGCTGTAGGTGAATTATATATACTTCTTTCTATTTGTGATATTACAAGCCACATGATTAATGCTCAATTATTATAATTACATACATATTTACCTTTAAAATTAAAAAAAAGTAAAGTGATCATTATTCCAAATTTGAAATTAAGTGATTATTTTGATTACTAAACTATCTTTAAATAGTCCAAAAATGAAATTGAATTTTGTTAGATATTATTACTATAGACAGTAAAATTGAATAGTGTTTCATTCTGTATTTTACTTAGCATAATATTTTCAAGGTTCTTCCATGCTGCAGCATCTATTAGTATGTCATTCCTTTTCGTTGCTGAATATTATTCCATTATAGTGTATACTACATTTTGTTTTTGTTTTTGTTTTTTAAGTTTTAAAATTCTAGTTAGTTAACATATGGTGTAATATTAGTTTCAGGAGTAGAATTTAGTTGTTCATCAGTTACATACAACACCAGTGCTCATCACAAGTGCCCTCCTTAATCCCCATCACGCATCTAGCCTATCCCCTGTTCCCCTCCCCTCCAGCAACCCTCAGTTTGTTCTCTATAGTTGAGTCTCTTATCGTTTTCCTCCTTCCTCTTCTTTTTTTTTAACCTTTCCCCTGTGTTCATCTGTTTTGTTTCTTAAATTCCACATATGAGTGAAATGTGCACTTAAAATCACTGACTGGATTGGGGGATTTTCATTACCTGACCAGAGATTTTTTAAAATCTACCAAAAAAGGTACACAATGGCGATAAGACAGTATGCAAGCGTATCAACTATAACCATCATTTTCACTTAGAACAATTTTTAAAAATAACTTTTTTATTGAAGTATAATTAACATACACTGCTATATGAGCTTCAGGTGTACAAGCTAACAATTAACAATTCTATGCATTTCTCAGTGCTCATCATGGTAAGTGTACTCTTAATCCCCTTTGTCTATTTCACCCATCCCCCCATTCACCTTCCCTCTGGGAGCCACCAGTTTGTTCTCTGTATTTAAAAGTCTGTTTTTTTGTTTGTCTATTTTTCTCTTTGTTCATTTGTTTCTTAAATTCCACATGAGTGAAATCATATGGTACTTTTCTTTCTCTGTCTGACTTATTTCTCTTAGCATTATACCCTCTCAGTCCATCCATGTTTTTGCAAAGGATCTGATTCTTTTTTATATTTATGAGTAATATTCTATTGTATATATGTGCCACATCTTTATAAATTCATCTATCGATGGACATTTAGGTTGCTTCATATTTTGGCTATTGTAGATAAGGCTGGGAGAAAACAGGGAGATGCATGTATCTTTTCAAATTAGTGCTTTCATTTTCCTTGGGTAAAGAAAAATTCCCAGTAGGAATTACAGGATCACCTGATAATTTTATTTTTTAATTTTTTTAATTTTTAATTTTTTTGAGGAACCACCATCCTGCTTTCCATAGTGGCTGGACCAATTTTTACTTAGCACAGTTTTTAAGGGGAATTTTTAATTGCTTTCTTATTCAGATATTAGTAAATATTATATCTGTGTTTTTGCAAGATACATCAAAATATTATTAAGATTGGGGGTCGGTAAAGGTTTTAGGACAAGATATTCCTAGTGGACCTTAAAGAGGATGGGTCATTGCTCTACAGATGAGAATATTCTAGGCAGAAGGTGAAATTAAGCATACAATGTAAATGAAATGCTCAGGGAAGATGAGCCTTGGAAGAGACTTCAAAAACTCTTGACTAAAGAGTGTGTCTTCATCCTCTGAGAAATTTCCTAACTTTTCATTTCATATTTTTCTGCTTCTTTTTCAATAAGCATGTCTTATGTTTATAATTAAGATAATTGCATTTTAAAAACTGGGCATACAGAGCAAGCAGAAGCAGGGTAGCAGAAATTAAATTGTTTCCCCCCTCCTCAGAGATAAAAGTAAAAAAGCCAAAAGTGTTCTGCTTACTTTGGGCGAATGGGGGTAGTTTGTGTATGTGGATGAGAGAGAGAGAGGGAAAAAGGGAAGGACGGAGAGAAAAGGGTGTCAGCTTGTGATAGTGATGTTTGGAGGAATGAGAGTTTCCAGGTATGGATGAAGAGAAAGAGCAAATCTTCCTGTGTTTCTGAGAGTGGGTGAGATAATTGTATATGAAATGAGAGATTTGAATTTCTGGTTTGATATATTGGAGAATAAGAATTTCAGACAGGGGCAAGGTCCAGGTTGCACACACGAGATGAGAAACTTATTGAAGTAGGACCAAAGGGACCAAGGGAAAGAGTTCAAGACTAGAATGGAGCATACAGTGGTGGAGAGAAGGTAAAATCACAGGGGATGAAAGGAGGAGTTGGCCAGGGACTGAAAAACATTGGTCATATGATCCAGTTCTTAATAGAAACAAGTGTGTGAGCAGACAGACAACCAACAAATGTATATAGGGGGAAAACTGTGTAGTAGACTTTAAAGGCGAGTGAGGTATTTGAGACAAGGTGGTAGATAGAAGTAAAAAAGGAGCACAAAAGAGATACTCAGCACAGACTCTGCTTGAGATTTTCTGCCTCTCCCCCTCCATCTGCCCCTCCTCCCCCACTCTGTCACTCACTCTCTCTCTCTTTCTAAAATAAATAAATAAATAAATAAAAATCTTAAAAAAAAAAAAAGGAAGAAATGTCATCACCAATGAGAGTTTTCAAAGTTCTAGATCATGAATGATACATAATAAACTTGGTAATCTAGGCATTAAGCCTCTTTGATTCACACCATGCCTTGACCAATATTTGGAATGTATGCCAGAATTTTATTTTTATCTTTTCTTATATAGGTAATTATTTAAGAGTTAGGTTTTAAGGAGGATTTTAAGAAGTATACAGTTGCTACTCTATCATAAGAGAAAAAGATTAGACTTAGCTGAGAGCAAATATTTTTATATGATATTCTCAGCAATAAGAGAGCAAGATGGTTTTATATGGTCTTTGCATTTGTAATCGATAACTAATGTACACAATTTACAGATGGATATCGATAAGTGCTCTATTACCTGATAATGAAGTGATATGTAAGGCTTATGCAGAGTATGGAAGAAAGGTCTTATCTGATTATCAGATGCATGGGTTCTCTGTAGATACTTTCCTTTAATATAGATAGTGTATGTATTTTCTACATTGTCTACTGAAATTACAGAAAATCTTTCTTTCCTTTTGAATTCATAGTTACAACAGTTTCTTTTATAAAACTGAAATATTAAAAAAGGGAATTACTATAAGATTTATCTGCTATAATATGTCTGTCATGCATGCCCGGTAGATAAAAATGTGTTTCCCTAATAAGTATTTTGACACTGAGTTTATGAAAGGAAAAAAAAACCTATTTTCCTTTATGAAGTAGGTGGGTCTAGATGAGTTATTATTTATCTGTATTTATATACTGAAGAGCACTTTTACAAAATAGAAAGCCATATTAAGTAAGGACTTTACCTGCCCTCTCTTAGAGATAAGAGCTGATGTGTTTTTCTCTGTGCAAGCCTATGACGTTTATCGGCAGTTGTCTTAATTCTTTAAGGTTGGTGCCATGCATTCAGAGAAAGCCTCACATTCACTGATGGCTGAGAATCAGTTTGAAAGCAAAGCATCAAAGCTTAGATTATAGTCCACCCACAACAACAAAAGAATAGGAAGTAAATGAAGCGACCAGTAATGATGAGGCAAACAGGGCTTTGTGAGCAGTGAAAATGACCGATGCAAAAATGGACCACTTTCCTCTCACTGATTTATCTCCTTTGCCTTTTGCTTGGAGCTGGACTCAATTACTAAATTACCCTATGATTCCTTCCTCTTCCCTTCCCTTTCCTTTCCTGCCCTCCCTTCCCCTCCTCTGCCCCACCCTTTTTTTTTTTCTTCTCCTTTTTTTTCCTTTTTTTTTTTTTTTTTTCTTTTGTCTTTTCTTACATGGTGTCGTGGAACATATTGCTCAATAACAAGGTTTGGACAAAGGTTAGTAGTGTCCCTGTAACATCTAAAATTGAATCACCAATTTTTACTTCCTCCCAAATTCTGGGCATATATTGAACTGCCAAACAGATATCTTCCTTTAGATATGGATATAATCATCTAAAATTTATGGGGTCAAAATCAAACACTCAGTATTCACCTTTGAACATGTTCCTCCCTATGTTTCATCTCGGTAAATAGAAACTGGTTTTTAAACCAAAAAATCTAGGCGACCTCTTCAATTCCTCTTTTTCCTTCACCCTGGCATTCATGTAGCAGCAAATCCTGTTAGCTCTACCTTCAACAGATATTCTCAGTCTTTCTGGTCATGTTTGTTTATACTATGACCACCTTAATCCAAACCAGCATCATTTCTTATTTCTACCATCACTTCCTGACTGACCATCTATTTTCTGCTATTGTTTCCCTCCAAATCTAATCTCCATAGGGTAAAGGAACATTATTTTAAAAACATAAATCAGAGCAGATAAGCCTTCTACATAAACTCTCTCTTTGAAATTCTCAATGGCTTATTTATTGTGATATGAATCCAAACTTCTTGCCATGGCTTAAAGGGCCCAATTATTCTGCTCTGTTCTTTATTGTTTTTCTGACTTCCAGATCCTTTCTCTTCTCTCTGTCACTACTTTTTTGTCACACTGTCCCAATTTCTGAACTTGCTTATGCCTTACAATTTTGCATTCTGTCTGGTGATGATGCTTTCCCCCAGATTGTTTTTGTCACCTGAATATCAGCTCAAATTATATACTTTTGTTTACATTTTTAATATGTAAAATTATGTTCTCAATTTATTTAATTCCTTGCTTATACTCCTAACTAAGGTATAAATTCAATTAAAGCAAGGACTTTTTCTGGTTTATTCATTATCCTATATTCAGTGCCACAAGAATGTCTAGCACATAGTAACCACTAAATATTTGTCACTTGAATAAATAACCATAAATTATGTTTCAGTTTCACAGTCTATGAATATAAAACGTTTAAAGCAATTGCTGACGATCACATCAGACATTGTGAGAGGATGTGATGATTCCAATGATGTAGCTAGTGTTAAGGATGATGCCCAGTCAAGTGAATGAAGGATACATTTATAATTCAGTTGTTTGGGACTTTCAAAATAGATACCCAAAAGCACTTATGAAGTTAAATAGGTAACTTTAGTCTTTGCTACTGCCCCAGAGTTCCATGATGGTGGGTGTTATATCAGTCTTATATTAAAGAATATTGTATAAAATCCTTATCACAGGCAAGGGGAACCTAAAGAAACGTGACACTTCAATGTAATGTGGTATGCTGGATAGGCTATTAGAACAGAAAAAGGATATTAGACAAAAACTAAGGAAATCTTAATAAAGTATGGACTTTAGTTAATACTGATGTATCAATATTTCTTTATTACTTATAACAATTGTACCATACCACAAAATGTTAATAGTAAGGTAAACGGTTGGGGTAGCACAGGGATGGGAGGGTATATAGGAATTCTCCATAATATTTGCTGCATTTTTCTGTAAATCTTACACTCTCTAAAAAATAAAGTCTATTAATTTGAAAAAAATCACATACTTAAAGAAAAAATTTCCCCTTGTAAGTATTGTGGTAACACTATGCCTTAGTCAACTCCATTCTATATTAAGCCTTTTTGCCATTTTACAGAAACAAAAATTTACTAATGATCTTGCCAAATAAATTTTGTGTTTCAAATTGTTTAATATTCTAAAGAATAAACTGTTTTACTGATGGTGGCTACATAAGTCTGGATTCTCCAGAGAAACAAAACCAATAAGAAATATAAATACATGTTTATATTTATAATATCTATCTATATCATATCCATCTATATGTATTATACATAATATATATTATATACATAATATATCTATCTGTTAAAATTTATCCTAAGGACCTGGCTTATGTGGTTATGGAAGCTAAAAATTTCCATGATCTGAAGTCAGCAAGCTAGAGATCCAAGAAAGCTGGTGGTATAGTTCCAATTGAAGTTCAAGTCTGAAGAGTCAGGCAGAGAGACATCTTTCTCCCTTACTTAGCCTTTTGTTCCATTCAGGCCTTCAGAAGATTGGATGAGGCCTCCCCACACTGGGGAGATCAATCTGCTTTACTCAGTTTACTGATTCCAATGTTCATTTCATCTGGAAACACTCTCTCACACACACTTAAAATAAAACATAACCACATATGTGGGCACCCAATGGCCCAGTCGTCGACATACAAAATTAACCATCACAGTGACTATCTGGAAATTGTGAATTAAAATGAAATTCAAAATGTCATTGAAAGCTAGACTTTTGTAGCAAACCTAGTGAGTAAGAGTTTATTTTGGCACAAGCCAAGGCAGCACTAGTGTATTATGTTATAATTACAAGAATGTATTCTCTTATAATTTCAATATATGTGGAAGAATTTCCTGAAATAGCAGCTATTTTCTGAAAGGAAATAAGAGGTTTCTTTTTCTTTTTTTTTTTGGCCTGTGGTTTCAAACTAATTGCTAAAATACTAATTGAAGAGATAATGTAACTACAAAAACAATCTATAATTTTAGTATTATATTTACTTACATTTAAGGGAAAAAATTTTTCAACTGGGTTAACATTTTGTTGACTAGGAATGCAAGACATTGTCTTGAATTTTCCTTTCTCATGTATGGTTTTTGATACATTGGCTAACTTTAACTTTGCCAGGCTAACTTGAACTGTCTGGCATACTATGAATATCTGCGTTCTGTGAGCCATATCCATTGATTTATCATTTCATACGGCCCAGATCATCAAAAACAACTTACCTTAGCAACCCAATATGGGTTCAAGGACTTATACTAATCTAGTTTAATTTGCACAGTTTTACACACCACATACTTTCCTTTTCCATAATGGAGGGTAGCCAGAATTTAATTAGATCACAGAGTTCACACCACAGGATATACGGTCTTTTAATTAGCAACAGATATTGTTTCGGATATTTACCTAGACGCAATCATTAACACTATGAACAAATCACACAGAAGCCCAAAGTGTTACTGGAAGCATATTTATTTATTATTTATTGTTTTCATTTATAAAAGTACATCTGCATTCTAAGTTATTAGGAGGTTATAAAAAAATGTTATTTAAATTAAATGTCTTCTAACACTAATACTAAAGTACAAAATACAATTACATGGTGAGATGTATGTGTTTCTTAGGGCTTCTCAACTGCAGAAAGAACTGCAAAATTCTGCCATTCTCTTCCTTCGAAGCTAGATTATTATTCTTTGTTTCAATGAGATATCATGCACAATTTATCCTTAATACTACATAAAACATCTGAAACCTTACACACACGACAATAATTTGGATCTTTTCATTCTTCTTTCAAAATGTAAACAGAAAGATAGTTTTGGGTCAGTTAAAAATGTCCATGTCCTTATCATCCCAATGAATGTTTTGTCTTTTCAATTTCTTAGATTGTTTGTGGAGATATTCAAAAGTTTGTTTTCACATTTAGAACAAAACTATTACATTTTAACATTACATTAATGTCATAAAAGAAAAAAAAGGCTTGCAATTGAAGCTCCAAAAACACTTATGTAACTAAAATAAAATGAACATAAGAGTAAATGAAATCCCTTTGAGATGTGACATATTTGTGGAAAAGTGTAAAGGCACCATCTGCAATTTTAAGATGCAGAATTTTCTTCAGTAAAAAAAAATATTTTTATGTATCTCAACCTGGAATAAATTGCAAGATATTAAAATACAAATGACTTAAGAACAATATTACATAGGAAAAATTATAACAACATAATCAGTATTGGATCAATGTGTAAATGGTTTGTTTCTATATTTTATTTATTGTTTATTATTTAAAAGTGGATCAGTTTAATTGATTTTTTTTTAGGAGAGAGGGTAGAAAAAATATTTATAGAAAATAAAACACGACAAAAAAATATTCATTCAAGAAGTTTTTATAGGAACATCACTGCCAACATTTCTTATATGATTAATTTTCATTTTCTTTTTTTTGGTTTGGATAGAGAAGTACTTGAGAGCTGTTAGTTCAAATTATTTCCAGAGTAGGAAGGAAAAGATCAGGGCATTAAAACAATAATCCTCATATTTTTATTTATTTCAACTGCTTGGTTCTCATTTGAAGAGTTAAAGTGGTTTACATGTTTGTGTTGATTTGGTTTGGTTTTCTCTAAAATAGAGATTCTTTTAATGGAAAAGAGAAAGTTTTTGTATGTTTGTAAGTATTTGCTTTCACTTAATAAATAACTTATTTTTGAAAGCACAAGGAAACTAAATAGCAAATTTATTTTTTAGTGGCTTTCTAAGCCTCAAATTTGTTAGCTTCCCTTTTACTAGCAGATACTATTAATAAAAGCTTCCATTTGAAAGTATAACCCCATCTGATCACCTAACACAGCTATAGTTTATTCATGAGTATATTGTTTAAGGAAGCCTGCAACTTGATTCATTCAAACCTGGAAAGAAAAAAAAAAGGGGGGAGGAAAAAAGCAAATAAAATGCTTATGAAATTCTAAAATCTTTGTCAACATTTCACTATGTTTCAAAGTTGCACTAAAAACTAGGTGTTCTATTCTCACAGTAAGGTGTATGTCCATTTGCCATTTTGTAAGTAGCAGGGACACAATACTATGTAACTGTTCATTTAGGTTGGCTGTGGAGTCAACTATTAGAGAACTTTCATTTGGGTAACTTTTTTTTTTCTTTTTGTTGTAACTAAGGAAGATATCACACTTTATTAAAGGTAAATGTGGACTGAGATGCTAGTGTTACCTTAGGAACATTCAAATAAATTTTTAATAGTAATAAGAACAGATTACAATTATTCTTGGCTGAAATACTTTAAAACTAAAGATCCTTCTTTAGGTATGATGTTCTATCCATGTTTCATCCCTAAATAAGTATAGCAACAATTTACGGTATTTTCAAAGAACATATTAGAAAGTCAATGACTTATGCCATCAACTATTTCATTTCTTTCTAGTTTTATTAAGGTATGATTGACTAAAGGTGTATATTTAGGTTGTACAATCTGATTTTTTAAAAGACAAACAATGTGATGATTTAATATATATATATACATTTTGAAATACGATCAAGTCAACACATCCGTTACCTCACCTCACATGGTTACCTTTTGTGTGTGTGTGTGTGTGTGTGTGTGTGTGTGAGAGAGAGAGGAGAGAGAGAAAGAATACTTAAGGACTACTCTCTTAACAAATTTCAGGTATATATCAGCTCTTAATAAAATATATTTTTGTGTTTTTCTAGAGTGTACCACTATATAACCTCTCTGTGTAGTGACTTATGATGAAGAAAAATTAGGAAATAATATAGAAAGGGAATCTGAACAGATCCAGTATAAAGCTCAGCTTTTGTAACCCTTTTTCACTTTCACTTGCTAAATCCTTTCCTCTTTCAAACACATTTCCTATAGAGTCCTTTTTTGTTTGATGCCTAAAGGAGTGTGGACTAATCCAGATGTCACAGTTCAGCTGGATGTTTAACTCATCACTGTTGTACTATTAAATTGTAAGCAAATTGTTAAATTTATTTTTGCTCCAACAGGGTATGCGTATACCATGACTTTGACCTTTCTTAGATGAAACATTTTGCTGAATGGGTTACAGGATATGGTGAAAGCATGGCACAACCTACAATGAGTAGGAGGAAAGTGGGAGAGCAATATTGTGTGTACTGGAATGTGAAAGGCTTTAGCCGTTAAAGAATAGAAAAGAGCAGTTTCTTGGGAGAAGGTCAACTTGGCTGTGTGAATAGAAACCATGAAAAGTTGTTTTGGTGTAATAGCATTTGCATTGTAATCCTTGCTGGCTTGTTTAGTTTTGTCCTGAACCTTTAAGTCCATCAAGAACGCTATAAAAATATTGGTCATTTATACCCCTTTTATCAGGGCCCAAGCATTACTGACATTTTATAATGCTCTGTCTTTTAATTAACTCTTTAAAGTCCACTGTAAGCTTACATTTTCCTCATGAGCTGAGTGCTGTGAAATGCTTTGAGCAGATAAAATACAAAACTGATTTTTCAGCACTTTTCATCTATAGATATTAGCTCCCTTTACTGCTAAGGTCTTGGGTTTGGCTAATGATCATCCTTGCCCTAATAGGTTCAGTGCATTCCCATTTCCAAAAATGCATCCCCTTTGAGTGGATATGCATACATTTGAGACTGTGTATGAACACACAGAGGTTTTATACCATTTACTGATTGTGTCCTGCATAGCTTGTTGTTTACTGATCTGTGGCTTCTCCATTTATATTTTGGTGAACCATTTCATCTCATAACGGGTGAAAAAACGTGGCACAAATGACAGTGCTGACCCCGTCCTGAAGTCATTAAAGGGAGAGAGCTTCATGCGAGATAGTTTTAGGGTATCTGGAAGTACTTGGAGGAAATGTTCCAGAAAACAGTAGGGAAAGATCTGTAAACAATTAGGCATCAGTGAAAGTCCTTTGTCATTACAAAAGACATCATAGATACAACACTAGATTGTGGAGATTTGCAAACACTGATGGAAATTATCTTCAAGCAATGTTCTCTGAGCCTACTGTGACCTCAGGGGATTAGTGGAAAGTGGAAGAATATTTGCTAACATACTGTGTCTGGTCTGCCACACACACATTTCCACAGCGGCTCTGCTTTAACAACTTATTTGTTCAGTGATCCCAAGTTCTAAAAAATGCAACCCTGCTGTTGCATGAGCATGCACATATTTGAAAGCGTGCATGAACAAAGATTTTGAGAATTACTGGCCTAGGGCATTCAAATTGTCATTAGCCTATTTTACAAGGGGTGTTAATCAAACATTGAGTGGAATGAGATAAAGTAATTAGCCAACAGTAATGTATAGCTAGGTTTATGGCACAAAAAGATGTAAGAAAAAATATTTTGAAAGCCTAAGGTTTTTTTTTTTAACAGATAAGCAAATGTATAAAAAATGATATAGCAAAATTCTTTTTCTTCCGTCTAGAAATGGGTTATTTAAAGCTTAGGTTTTTATAGGATGGAAAAACATTAATGAAAAGCAATTTAGATAATTCAAGCCCAGTTAAAAAATGGTAATTTCTCTGGCTACTTGCTCAAACCCTGTGGGAAGGTGAGCAGCCCAGCTTTTTTAGGACACTTTATTTAGTTGTTCCCATTTTCATCCTGAGTTCTTCTCAGATATTACTCTGCAGTATGTTCCCCTTCTCTCTCTCTCTCTCTTTTTTTTTTTAAATAGCAACATCTTTCTCATATATGGCAAGTGAAAATTTTTGATCTCCTTCATCCTTTTTAGTTGACTGCTCTATTCTAATTCTATAACTACCTGTCCAGACACCGGAGTGCTTGTAGGTATCTGGCTCACTTGGTACTTCTCCTTCTAGTGGCAAAATGATATCTAATACATCTGTTTAAAACAAAGCAAACAGTAACAACAAAAATTTTCAAGGAGGCCAGTGGTGATTCTGTGGAAAGGTGTGTGTGTCTGTGTGTTCAAGTGGATTCCTAGACAGATTTCATTAAATAGGAGGAAAAAGAAACATGCAATACACATCTCTTTGGTAGTATATTGATGTTTGCAGAAAACCCTTATCAAAATTTAATGACCCTAAAGGTAGATATTGATTTTCCTTTCTCCTCAGACAATATTTCGTTTGTGATATTGACTTGCCACAAATGAATGTTTGCTTAAAATACAGTGTTACAATGTTATAGAGCAATCCTCTACAAAAGGCTTGCAGCCCTTTGTGCTCTGCAAGGAACAAAGCAGCTCAGAGCTAGCAATGAAACGTAAAACCAAAGCTAACTCTTTTTTTTTTCTTTTTTAAAAAAGATTTAGATTAGAATTTGATTTCTTTCATTTTTATTTATTTTAGGTGTGGGGTGGAGCTCTTAAGTGTCTCGTCAGTGTGAATTTGGATTTGGAACGGAATAGATTAGTGCATTAGTGTCTTAGAGCTGTTGTGACAAAGTACTACAAACTGGGTAGTCTATCCAGCAGTAATTTAATACCTCACCATTCTGGGGGCTAGGGGTTCAAGATAAAGGTACAGGCAGGACTATATTCCCTCTGAATGTTCTAGGGAAGGATGTATTCTAAGCCTCTTAACTTCTGATAATTTCTTGGCTTGTGGCAAAACTCACATGTCTTTGTGTGTGTCTCCCTCCTAAATGCCTTTTTTTTTTTTTTAATAAGGATATCAGTCCTATTGAATTAGTGGCCCTAATCTACCCTATTCTAGTAAGGGCCCACCCTACTCCAGTATAATCTCATTTTAATTAAACTACATTTGTATGGATCCTATTTCCAAATAAAGTCAAAGTTATTTAATTTCAATCATCAAACCTTTAGAACAAAACAAAATCAGGTGGTGTGATATTCTATTGAACACCTGGCTCAATCTATTGACAAATTGTATCATGAAAGGGGTGTGCAATACTAGACTAGAAGAGGTATACGGGATACAGCCATCAGATACATTTTATCGTCCTGAATTATATTCAATTTGGACAGCTGCAAAGAATGTCTCTGTGACAATTGAGGACATGTTGAATATAAATTGTGTATTAGATAAGATAAAAACTTTTTGATAGGGAAAAGTTATTATAATTGAGAAAAATCAGTTCATAAAAATAATGTACAATATGATCTCATTTTGGTGAAAAATACATAAAATTTATATACTCAGGAAGTTATCTGTAAAGATATACAATAAGGTGTAAACAATTATAGCCTTTGGGGATTAAGAAAATGGTGTTTTTATTTCCATATTCTTGTTCACCTATGTCTTTTAACATAGGTATTAAAAAAGGTGTGTGATGACATTTTAAAATTTTGAAGTATGTATTATTTTAACAAAAATGTCAAAATAAAAAATAAATTGGGTTAAGGATAAACAGAAGTATAGAACACTTTGTAGGGTCAATCTTAGTATTTTTTATATAACCTTTCAGCCTCCCGACACTTAAACCCGTTTGTTCACATCCACCTATGGTCACATGATCAATATCTATAAGCCTAGCCCTTCCCAGATTCTGGGCTAGTTCTGTCTTTAGTTGAAAAGTGTCATAGTTCAGTAGCTTGATGTTAACTGTATTGATATTGTCATTTCTTCTATTTTATCCTGAAGTTGCGCTCTTCTTCTACCAGGGACAGAATAAATTAGTGCCTTGTAGCATTCTTCCATGATTCCTTGATTTTATCATTTGCATCAGGTTTAAATACAGGCCTCATTCTTGTCTCTCTTTTTGGGGAGCGGGGGATAGAACTTCATAATGTTCTTGTGTCCCACTCTGCAATGCAATTTTTACAGTAACTATCTGGAGATAAGTCAAATTTCATATAGGTTAAAGGCACAGTCCTCCACAATGCTACCCTCACTTCAGATACCAGCTTTAAGTTCAGAGGCCACTCACACTTCTGATAAACTGATTACAAACTGAGAGCTCCTATTACCCTTCAGATTTGATAATTTGTTAGAGTAGCTCACAAAATTCAGGGTACAATAACAGGCTATAAATTAGGACCAACCAAAAAAAAAAAAAAAAAAGAAAAAAAGAAGAAAAAAACCCATAGCACATAGCATAAGGTCTGAGAGAGTCCTAAATGTGGAGTTAGTACATTTCACCTTCCCAGATATCAATGTGTATCACTAGCCTGGAAGCTCACTTAACCTTTGAGTCCATGTCAGTGGAATTTCATTACTTTGGCATGGTTGATCAGATCATTGACCATGTGATTAAACTCAATCCCAGCTCTAGGAGGTTGGGCTAATATCACTTTCTTCAAATTCCTACCATTTTAATCACATGGTTGGTCTTTTCAGCATGACCAGCCCCATCCTGAAACTATCTCAGGGCTCCTCAAGAATCTCCTCATTAGCATAACTAAGGTGTAGCCGAAGGGACCCACCTACCATGAATAACAAAGACACTTCTATCATTTGGGAAGTTCAAAGGGTTTCAACATTTTCTCACAAAAACCAGGGGGAGACGAACCATGAGAGACTATGGACTCTGAGAAACAAACTGAGGGTTCTAGAGGGGAGGGGGGTGGGGGGATGGGTTAGCCTGGTGATGGGTATTAAGTAGGGCATGTATTGAATGGAGCACTGGGTGTTATACGCAAACAGTGAATCATGGAACACTACATCAAAAACTAATGATGTAATGTATGGTGAATAACATAATAAAATAAAATTTAAAAAATAATATTAAAAAAATAAATATCTCTGCCAAAAACAAACAAATAAACCAGGGATAAAAACCAACTGAATTTTTTTTATTATACAACACAGTCTAAGTGTTACAGCTCAGCTATTTTAAGCTAGCCATATTGTACATCCTGTGTCTGCACTCTAAGATGTGATCTGAGCCCTTTTAACTACAACATCGGCCTTATCTGCTGCCCTTGTGCTTAATTTGCCCTACTCTGCTTTCTCATCACTTCGGCAGGGTCTTGTCCTTGGTGAACATGGCCATCCTGATGCAATTTTCTCAATTTTCTCATTTCTAGCTCTGGTCTATCTCCTCACCCCCTGAACTCTAAACCTCAAATCTGGTATTAGACTTAGGAAACATTGATTTATTTTTGTCCTCTACCAAAATGGAGTACAGTTAGCTAAATGTGATATTCTTTTGACTTAGTGGACCCATAGACACTTTTGTCCACAAGTAGCTGCCACAAGGTATTGACTTGAAATAAAATGCTAATCCATTATCAGCTAGAAGGGATAACTTTTGAAACAGTCCTGTTTCTTTATAACATTTCTGACTAATTATTGCTTTAATATAACTACTTTATTATTGCCATTAATTTCACATACCTATTACATAATTTTCAAAATATGATGTGTTTATAGAAGATTGTATTCAGTCTCATACACGTTAAATTCTTGTCTTGAACATGGGCCCATATGTAACTTTGGTTAGAAATTCTCTAGTTTCTAGCTTTCAGGACCTTTAAATATTTGCTAAAAATCCGTACATCATGCCTGCTGTGTTCAGCAAAGTGGCCTGAAAGTTTAGACATCAAACCTTAAGTTATCTGGAGTTGTATTCTGCTATTGGAAAGGGCTATCAGAATTACAGTGTTTTTCTCCTGCCAGAAAGGTGCTAGAGATTTTTATTGTTGCTGCTAAATGAAGATATTTTAACATAGATTTTTTTTCCCCTTGTAGTAGACAAGGTATTTCATTCTTTCTTTAAACATATATTTACACCATTTGTGTAATTATTATCAGAATTCTGTGTCAGAAACAAATGTAATTTTGATGTACTTACCTTTGAGTTAATTTCTTTCACCCAAAGTAGGTGTCTATATTCTTGGTAAATGTTAATACAATACAATCTATAAGACTATGACCTGAAATCCGACAGTGAGACTGACTGGTGTAGGGTCTTAAAGCCAGGGTCATGTGTTCCATGTGGTGAATTTAACATACATACTAGTGGCACTTTCTTTTTATAAAATACTGGTTGCTGTTTAATTAAAATAAATGCAGAAATGCAGATGGGCATTCTTGCAATAATTTTCGCTTTTAACAATAATGCAGAAGGGGTACCTGGATGGCTCAGTCCATTAAGCATCCAACTCCTGATTTCAGCTCAGGTCATGATCTCATGGTTGTGAGATCGAGGTCCACGTCGGCTCCATGCTGGGTGTGGAGCCTTCTTGAGATTCTCTCTCTCTCTCCCTCTCCCTCTGCCCTTTCTCCCCACTTGTTCTCTCTCTTTCTCGCTCTCTCACTCTTGCTCTCAAAATAAATAAATAAAATAATGCAGAAAACATTTATTTTATAAAAGCATGGGTTGTCACTCAACAGAATATTTTCTCCTTTGACAACTTTTATAATTGTGATGAGTATTTTTTGAGTGAGAGAACTGATCATTAGGGTTTTGTACGAATGAAAGTAAGGGAAAATTATTTTGTCTTTTAAAACACAGAAAAACTAAAAGACATTAAACAGGAAGACTTCAAAAACTGAAACCATTTTGGCTTAAGTAGCAGAATTCAGCTTATAAAATTTATGGAAATTTATATTGTAGAACATTTTCTAGGTGTACATCAAGTCATCTCTAAAAATGGCAACAGTAATAAAGGGCTAATCGCTTGGTGTTAGTAAAAAGACAACTATATTACAAGAGTCATAAAATATAGGATAATACTAATTGCCACAGGCAGCACTGATTTATCTAGCAGGACTTAAAGGTAGAGAAGGATATCAAACAAAGAGTCAGAGACTTTAATATGATGTTTAGAGATGTGTTATTCTGCCTGGAAATAAGCTAAATGAATAATTTAAATGACATACCAAATATCTGTGATAGTCTAGACTCTTCACAAATTGTTGGAATAGACTGGTAAACAAAACTAAGCCTCATCCATGCTATCATGAAACATACAAACTAATGGGGAAGATTAATGCCATTCAAATATATAAAAATGAAATCATGAGTATAAACCAAAAGGTCTGAGAGGGTCCTAAATATGGAACTTCTGTGTCCTCACTGTGGAGTTAGTATATTTAGTAGATGTGGAATTACTTCTTAAGAAAAAAAAAAAAAAAGCATAAAAAACATAATAGAGACCAATGGGATCCAAACTTTTTGTTCTCTAACCCCTAATAGAATTTTGAACAATTATGTACCACCTCACACATTTTTAACTTGACATCTAAATTTATTCATCTTAAATTTTATGTAGTTGTAAAGGCCGTTGCCTTTAGCATATGGGGTATTTTGACTAATAAAGGTATTATATCACTCTTTTAAGTGTATTTAATGAAATCTAAAAATCATAATTATGTGATACTCTTTTCCAACATCACAAAATACAAATCAGCTCTTCTGTAACTTTTGAAAAATGTATTCCTTTCCTTTTACTGTTTGAATTGATATTTCCATTCTGTGATATTCAAATATTTTTATCAAAGTATAACATATTTTAGGCTTATCATACTGAGCTACAAATACATACATATGAAAATTTTAAAATCTTATTTCCCATGTTGACAAGATGCTAAGTGCTTAAAAATTTTTTCTATGCTGACTTATCAATTCAATTAGTATTTTTATACAATTAGTTTTAAATTTAGAAAAGCCCCACAATTGTGGGGCTCCTGGGTGGCTTAGTTGGCTAAGTATCTGACTCTTGATTTCAACTCAGGTCATGATCTCAGAGTCTTGAGATCGAGCTTTTCATCGAGCTCTGTGCTGGGTTTGGAGCCTGCTTAAGATTTTCTCTCTCCCTCTCCCCCTCACCCACTGCTCATGCACATGCATGTATACACATGTGCATATGCACACGCTTCCACACATTCATAAGAAAGAAAAGTAATTGTAAAATATAAAAATTCAAATTTTATTTAAAACACATCTTATAAAGTTAAACATGATCATACTTTTCCTATGTATTTAATGAAGAAGAAAATTCTGTAAAGCAAAAAATGAATTGATCAGGCAGCTGGCAAATTATTGTTGTTAAAAGGAGAAAGATGATATTAAATATCTTTATGATTAAGTAATATAAATATTGACCCAAATTAGAGTATTTCATAATGCAACTTGTTTTAATAAACTTGAAAAGCACTTTATTGTATAACAAATCCTAAATCTGAAAAAAAAAAACGCATAAACTTTTCTTGGTGGACTTTATCTGATAATCTTGATAAATTTTCTGTTCCTAGAAAATATTCTGGCTATATTGAAAAGATTTTACAGAATTAATCTACACTTCTGGCTTTTCTATTGTAATTTTTCCCCCATCTCATGACAAGCCCTAGAGATGAGTATCGAATGTTCCTGCAATGATTTCATTTAATTACCTGAAAAAAAAAATGTTGTGTTCAATAGTTCTTACCTATGTTCTCTTGGCTTTCTGCTCTGTTGTGATGCTCACTCAAGAACAATGCATCCTTTGACTGGAGGGGGAGGCAAGTAGAGAAAGGGAATGGAAGAAGCTAAATAGGTAAACAAGTTATTTGGCATGGCTCATACCTCTCACACTTTCATATCTGAATTTCTAACATAAAAATAATCTAAAACGCCACAATTCCAGTGCCAGATTTTACCCTTAACTAGAATATTTGTTGCAAGGAAGTACAGGAAGTTCAGAAGTTCCATGATATCTATTGGAAAACTTCCCCTTTGTTTAGGACCCAAAAAGTTTTACAACCCAGGGCAATGCAACATAACAAGTGTTGAGATGAGTGTGTGTGTGTGTGTGCACGCACGACATACATATGTGCCTATGCAGTGGGAGAGAAGTGGGGTGGAGTGTTAGGTATCTTTTGAAAGCTAGTAGGATGCATTTGGGTACTCAAGTGCTTTCTTAGTATTATTCTCATAAACTGTGATTATGAAGTTGCTTTTGAAATTGAGATCTGCAAACTGATACCCTTAAACTGATCTACGTTCACATGCTTTCTGGAAAGTACCCCAGTTTGAGGATCACTGAGCTAGGCAGGAAGTGGTACCTGATCTGAGGTCTGAAGAATAGGATAAAATTATCCAAAAATAAAATAACCTGATAGTCTTTATTGTGTTAGTGTATCACCTGAATGGAGTGACTTGATATATAACTGCTTATGTAATGATCATATGGTCATTATAGTTTTTTTTTTAATTGATTGTATTCATTAAAATTTGATTATGTCATTTAACTTTGAAATTCTACAATATGGTTAATGTTTGTAACTCTTGTTCAAACCAAAAATCCATTCTGACGTTGCCACTCATAAATTAAGGATTTAAACTTGGATAGTCTTAGAATTTTGACATAAATCAGTATACATAGTAGTATTTGATGGCTATGGGGGAGGACCATTCAGGATTTGGAAATGGGCAAAAGATTACTGGATGTTCTTTCACTGCTCAACGTTTCTATAGGACACTCTGGGAATTATATGAGGGTGGGAAGAAAGATGTATTTTTGATTGTTTTTTCTATTAAGTAGGCTATTTTATAACTCTGTAGGGGTAGAAGGTAACTGTAAAAAATTGATAGTAAGGCAATGATTCTTGTCCATAGTAATGCAAATGAATCTTCTCCTGTAGAGATATGTTCATTTATGCCTAATAGAAAAGATCACTTGAAACACAATGATTTATTGCCCTATAGGATACTAACTGGTTTGCATCTATTAGCAACTTCATTTCAGCATTCCTGATTGCCCATACATACAAATTCTTCTGTGTACTGTTCCTAACATCTGTTTTCATCTGCTATGGCTATCATAACAAATACCATTAGACTGGTGGCTTAAACAGCCAACATTTATTTCTCATCATTCTAGAGGCTAGAAGTCTGGGATCAGGGTGCCAATTTGGTTCAGTTCCTGATGAGGGCCTTCTTCTTGGTTATGTCCTCACATTGCCTTTCCTTGGAGCATGCAGGAAGAGAGAGAGAGAGTGGGAGAGAGGAAAGGGGGGAAGGAAGTAGACAGGAAGGGAGGGACCTATTTATCTGCCATTTCTTCTTGATTTTATAAGGACACTAATCCCATCATGGGGCTCCATCCTTTATGACTTCATCTAAACCTAGATACCTTTCAAATGTTCCACTTCCATATACTATTACTTTGAGGTTTAGGGTTTCAATATATAAATTGGGGCAGGACACAAATATTCAGTCCATAGCAACATCTTACCAGTTACCTCATTAATTGTGTCAAATGAAATCTTTGACATTGACCTTGACATTTTACATCTGCATTAGAGTCATATTTTTTAGTTTTTTTGAGAATATGACATAGAGAAATATCAGGGGAAGTAAGCACTGAATAGGAGACTGTGCAAATCTTTATCAAAATATTAACAATGAGGTGTTAAAATATATCCTTCATGGACTATTATTCTTCTCAAAAAAAAAATTATAGCCAACTAAGTGCTACATACATTCTTTCATTATCCTTGTTCTCAGCATTTCCGACTTATGGTTCTAAATACTTTCTTTTATGAATTAACTTGATAAGGGGCCCCTGGGTGGCTCAGTTGTTTAAGCGTCTGCCTTTGGCTCAGGTCATGATCTCAGGGTCCTGGGATCAAATCCTGCATCACATCATGTTCATTGCTCAGCGGGGAGCCTGCTGCTCCCCCTGCTTGTGCTCTCTTTCTGTCAAATAAATAAATAAAAGAATAAATAGATATTCATGTCCACTTATTTTTCAAGCCACCACAATCATGTTTCTGTCTCTAATCACACATAGCGTCACTGAAACCTCTTTGGCAAAAGCCACTAATGATTTTCTAATTGCCAAACGTAGCTAATTTATTTGTTGGTCTTATTGTTAGCTATCTCTGAACACTTCAAATATGTTACGCACGCCTTTCTTCATGAAAGACTTTTCACCTTTGGCTTTCTTGCCCTTTCTCTGTCTTGGTTTGCATTTTTTCTGTGACTTATCTTTGAATTTCCCATCTGGCTCCAGATCCTCTGTTCACTTGACTTCAGTTCCTACCTCTGAGGCTGATATATCTAAGATGTGAAAACCATTTCAAAGTTGTCCGTTATGCTAATGGCACCTAATGAATCACACCTGTCCGTATCTCTCTGACGCACCTTTGCAATGTGTTGTTTGTCCATCAACCCCTTGGGTCTTTTCCAGCTTTGTGACTTGCTCAGAACAATACAAACTGGCAGATGTGACTCTGCATGTGATACAGAGTTTTTGCTTCAAGAGACATTGCAGCTTCCACTCTTGCCTCTTGGGATTCTATCGTGAGTCCAACATATGAGGAAGCTGGTGTGAAGGAAGTAAAGCCACATGGACGAAATAAACCAAGTCCAAGACCTCTGAAGACACCCTTTAGTATCTTCCAGATCAGCTAGACTGCTAGCTGAATGCAGCTACATGAATGAGTCTAGGTGAGATAAGTGGAAAAGCTGCCTAGCCAAACTACACAACTGTGAGAGAGAGAATACATCATTTTTGTGTTAAGCTACAAAATTTTAAGTGGTTATGCAGCAGTTGATGATTGATACATAATTATATTATGAAATCCCCAAATCTCTCCCTTTTGTCCCACATGCAGTTGTCTACTGAGCAATTCCCAGATGTTCTGGAGATATTTCAGTGACATCTTCAAGACTGAAATAATGATCTTGTAGTTTCTCCCTTCTGCTCCATAAATCAGTGCCTATCTCCTCTGCAATTTCTCCCTTGTTTCTGAGGTATACTTCCTGTATCTAGTGGTCAGAGCAAGCATAGAGAAGTTGTCCGTGTCCTTGTCCCCTCCCATCCTCCATCTCCTCACCAGGTGACCAAGGTCAAGTGACTCTACCTCCCTAATAGTACCCTAATCTCTACTCACTTTCCTATTTTCATTTATTTGACTGGTTTCCTGGGAATATGGGGACGTATGGAATTTTCCCTTTTTTTGGTGACCTTAGGAGCTGTGCCTGGTTGTAAATGGTCAGTTAGGGTCCATGGTTATTTTGAGGTGGGTTGCTTAATGAGCCTGTTTGCATTCGGCTAGGTGGTTGCCGTGGGCCTTTTTACCTTGCCCTACATTGTCACTTTACTTAATTGATTAAGACGTCAGTTAAGTTTGACTTAATTACTCACCATTGCCTACACAATAAAGGCTAACCTCTTCCTCAAAGACAAAGATGGTTCTCTCTGATCGATCTCAAACTACCTCTCCAGCTTCCTCCCTCCGCTACATACTATCCTGTAGTGATGCTGAACTTCCTAATACGCTGACAGAGACTTTCTCACTTTGTATCTACTCAGGCTCTCCGCTTTTCCCAGAGTACTCTCTCCTCCCCACTGCCTTTAAACGCTCTCAGGATAAACTGACATTTCTTTCTTTCTTTCTTTCTTTTTAAATTTTCACCGTATTCTTTATCTATGTATATTGTAGGATCAATAGCTCTGTCTGTTTTTGGTATCCACTTCCCTGTATCATAGTTAAGATTGCCCCAGAAGCAGAGCTCCCTGAAGACAATGATTCAAATGCAAGTAGGTGATTTAATAGTTAAACGTGGGATGCTATTGTAGAGGAATGGAAAAGTGAGACAGTGAAGAATAGCCAATAAAGTGTGACTTTCAGGCCAGATACTACTGTGGGCAACTGGAGCTTAATCCTGTAGGAAAAATCTGAAAAATGGTAGAACACAAGTGTCAAAATTATCTGTCCTAAGGGATGAGAGAAATATATATTTATATACCAACTTCAGTCATTAGATATGGGCTACCATTCGGGGAGGAGACCGTGTATGACCTGAAAAGGGATGCAGACGAAAGCCAGCCCCATACATTGAAATGGAATGCCCCCAGGAATAATAGAAAGTGCTACACCCTGTTACAAATTCTTTTCTGGCAGGAAAAAATGCCATATTTGTCACTGTCTTTCCAGTGTCTAACTTAGTGCCTTGCATTATATTGGGACCACATGCGTGATTGTGAAGGAATAAATCATAAAGTGAAATATCATTGGTATCAATAGATTACAATCAGCACTTAGTAGTATTTCCTGTATGCCAAGCACTGCTCTATGTTCTTTATAGGCATAAGTGCGTTAGACTGAAGTGGGGCAAGAAGAAACAATTTAAATTCTTTTTGCTGGTGGAAATCTGATGAAGAAAAAAACACAGCAGTGACTCCATCAACTTGATCAGTAATAATTAATTTTCAAAGAGGAAGGACCAATTAACGTTTTATTGAGTCACAGTAAGCCTAGGCATTTTCAGTTACTTACAACCAATAGTGCAGCCTAGCAGTTAAGACGGTAGCCTCAGTACTGACTATCTTGATCTAGTTGCTAGTTTTATCACCTATCAACCATGTGACCTTCATCTAGTTATCTTTTATCTCTGTTCTGCTAAAGAAGCATATTAGTAGTTTTTAAATCATAGGATTATGAAGGCCATATAAATTAACAAATCCAAAGAACATAGAATAATGCCCAGTGCATTGTGAGCACTTGATAAAGCTATACTCTTAGTGTTTCTTAGAGGAGAATTAATTCCTTTTCAAAGACTCCAGGGCTATAGATCTGTGTATCCAACTACAAGTAGGAGGTATGTTTGAAATGTATGTCTTATCTGTAGAATTGCTGTGACAGTTTTCATACTTATTATAGGCTACAATTGATTATAAAGTCACATGTCCTATGTTTATCCTGTGAAATCAAATAGCTATGTCCTCTTAGGTATGCAGACTCAAGTTTGAGAACCAATAGCACAAGCTATCATAAATAATAAGAAAAGCAGGGTAATTACTGTGGGGCTTCCTATAAATAGCTGCACACCAAAAGACAGTCTTCATATTAGGAAAAAGACCTTTATCTGTGTTATATTTGCTGTAATTATGCACAACCACATCCATTTAAAGCAGTGGCCCTAGGCCATATACTTCTTGGTGTTCGCATCCTGCAGTGCCTCATGGGAAGTCAGATCGTAAGGGAAGTAGCTGGCAGGTGGGTGGATAAACAAGTGTGCTTCTGCCGTCCGTGCTAGAGAAACCTGAGGAACACATACAAAGACCAGAAAACTAAATGAGAGAGGGAGAATCAAGGATTGGGTTTTCTAGGTCATTGTTTCCTGTCACTGCTTTACGACATCAACTTTCTTTCATGTGAGGACCGATACATTTTATATAGTTCAGCTGATTTCTTCTATGTAAAAAATGCTCCATGAAGAATGTCAAAGTTGATTAGGCCTGGCAAAATGTTCCACATAGTGGACACGATGTCTCTTGTTTGGTAGCAATAGCACATGTAAATAGGCAATAGACCCTTGGTGAACACTGAGGTTTTCTTTCATAAGTTTGTCTTTAAATCCTGGAACAGTTCATTCAGTCCAGTAGTTCATTCTACTAGAAGATAGTCATGTCATTCTCTTGAGTGTGCTCAAATCAATCTGAGAATGATGACAAAATCATGTTCCATTTTACTTTTAACTTGCTCTTCCTCCAGGGTGGTATCCTGTTCTCTGTAGCATTCTTCATGTAAACTTTATGCATTTTCTAGTTTTATTTTTCTACCTTAGAAAAATTTATTCAGCAGCCAATACCTTCTGTTGCAATGTGTTATAGCAAAAACAAGTTCAGGAGATGATTGAAAATGTGACACTGGAGGAATCCTAAAGTCCTCTTCCCAACAGTCATGAAATTTCTAAAAAGTATCTGCTACCTACATGGCATATTCCCTCTGGCCAAAACCATGCATGATAGTATCTCATCTCTTTCTCTCTCTCTCTCTCTGTGATTTTTTTTTTTAATGAAAATAAAGGGACAATATGCAACCTGCAGGTTGAGAAGGCGGAGATATATTCCAAATTTAGAGTAGAGCCTAAAACATGGTAAGGACTCAAGAATTTAGCAAATAATACAAGAATACCATAATGTGTTCGTACATTTGGACAGAAACAGCATTTAAAAAATTATGCCATAGAGAATGACAAAAATCTTCAGGTTCACTTACTCCATTTCCCTCTAAAGAAGTGGCATACACAATTCTGAGAAAGAAAACTTATTATTGAACTCCTATCAGATATCAGAGCCTTCACATAGTTTTCATTTCATCCTCACAACAACTTATTTGGTTAGTATTACCTGCATTTTACTATGAAAGACTCTTTCTTGGTCATACTATTGATAACAGAGTCACAATTTAAACCCAGGTGTTGCCCCCAAACTGAAGCTTTTCCTAATATCTTGTTATCTTGTTATTCAGATCCAGTAGGTAATTAAAAATTAAGTCATGATAGTGTTCTAAATAATTTTAATGGAAAAAATCACCACAAAAGAGTGACACTTTATAGACTTATACAAACTTTTGTTGTTGTTATTTTTTCTGAGATTAAAATATAAAATATGGGCGCCTGGGTGGCTCAGTCGTTACGTGTCTGCCTTCGGCTCTGGTCATGATCCCAGGGTCCTGGGATCGAGCCCCGCATCGGGCTCCCTGCTCCGCGGGAAGCCTGCTTCTCCCTCTCCCACTCCCCCTGCTTGTGTTCCCTCTCTCGCTGTGTCTCTCTCTGTCAAATAAATAAATAAAATCTTTTAAAAAAAATAAAAATAAAATATAAAATATAAATATCAGTGACTCTTGAAATACTTGGTCAGTTTGAAGATAAAGCAATTCCTTGCTGATGTCAGGAATTCTTTCCTTGTGTCCTAAACGTATTGCAGCTAGGGCTACACCCCTCACAACAGTCTCTAAGAGTTTTCCTGTGGAGGGCCCTGTAAATTCCCCCACGTGGTAAGTCACATATGATGACCAGTGACTCACAGTGGTGGACTTTGAAGGCACCAGTAGGACAGCTGTATGCTTCACTTTCTGTCTACAAAAACAAAAACAGGGCGCCTGGGTGGCTCAGTTGGT
This sequence comes from Neomonachus schauinslandi, assembly GCF_002201575.2. Taxonomy (NCBI): domain Eukaryota; kingdom Metazoa; phylum Chordata; class Mammalia; order Carnivora; family Phocidae; genus Neomonachus; species Neomonachus schauinslandi. Next base: position 129,245,460 of record NC_058404.1, on the reverse strand, counting down.
TAAGCGACTGCCTTCGGCTGAGGTCATGATCCTGGAGTCCCGGGATCGAGTCCCACATCGGGCTCCCTGCTCGGCAGGGAGTCTGCTTCTCCCTCTGACCCTCCCCCCTCTCATGTACTCGCTCTCTCTCATTCTCTCTCTCTCAAATAAATAAATAAAATCTTTAAAAACAAAACCAAAAACAAACAAACAAAACAAACAAAACGCTGCTTCTTTAAAAATATTGCCAACTATTTTCCTGTGGCATGAGCACCATCTCATTTAGATTAAAAACATCCGTCACTCGTCCACATGAAGTGAAGTGGTGTCAGTACCCTAGATAGATGCTCTCACTCCAGGTTTTGTTAGCAGCTTTCACCTTGGTCTTTTATATCATCATTTTTTAGTAAACCTCCATTTATTTCCCTGGTCTGACTGATGTCTCTTTCTCAAGACTGTTATTAAAATACGTTGCTGTACTTGCTGTTCTCTTTAAGCCACTGGTCTGCAGCGGCAAGCAATCACTTCTTTCTGACAGTGGCTTCTCAGAACTGTTCTGGGGATGGCTGGGGTTCTTTCAAAGGGTTCCAATGTACCAAGGCCAATATTTTCTCAAAAGTCTCTCATTGGTGTCCTTCCATTAGAAGATTTGCTTTCCTTATGAGCTTTAGAGCAGATTTTGCAGATACACAATTACACTTTTACACACTTTGTTTACAAATGTTTACTGAGCCTTGAAGATATATTCTACACATTTTTCTAGGCAAACCTGAGACATTTTCCTGAAACAAAACAAAACAAAACCAAAACAAAACCCAGAGATCCTATTCTCCTGCAGCTTATAGTGGCTGAGAAAAGGAGTAGAAAAAAAGCAATAGATGTGATAAATAAAGTGTAGGGGAAAGCAAAAAAGAACGAGGAAGGTGTGGCTTGAAATAATAAATAGGGTAGTTATCTTCCTCATTGAAAGAGTGAGCTGGAACATGGGTTTGAACGAGGTAAGAAAATTAGCCCTGAGAATATCAGGTCCTAGGGTAGAAAAGCATTTCAGAGAGATAACTAGGGTTGTGTCACAGAGAGTATTTTTTACACCGAGGGAAATGGAAAGCCTTTGAAAGGTTTTGAACGGAGGAGTGACATGATAAGACTTATATTTTGAAAGCGTCACTCTGGCGATTGTGTTGAAGGTAGGACAAGGGCAAAAAGGATATTTTAGTAATTAATGGTGATTCCTCCCCAGGGAGTAGCAGTAAAGGTGGAACCCAGAGATTACCTGACAGATTGGATGGATGTTAGAGAAATGGAGGAGTCAAGAATAACCTCAAGGCGTTGGCCTGAGCACCTAGGATACAGCTGTCAGTAACTGGTTAAGTATGAAGCCAGATTTGGAGGGGAGATAGGTTTAATTTTGCATATGTTAATTTTGAGATATCTTTTAATAATATAAGTCGTTAGTCATTCAGGTCAAAGAGGCATTTGAAAAAATCTATGTGTATGTGTATCTGGAATTCAGGAGAGAGGTCTGGGACAGGAGAGAGGACATATTATAACTAGAATGATAACATTTAAAGCCAGTTCTTCTCTCTGCTTAATTTTTTCCCCATTACCACTTATAAATATTTAAACACAACAGACTATTTTCACAAAGAATAGCTAAAATACTATATTTTTCCTTTTTTTACCTTGCGTTTTTTTTTTAAGATTTTATTTATTTATTTGAGAGAGAGAGAATGAGAGAGCACATGAGAGGGGGGAGGGTCAGAGGGAGAAGCAGGCTCCCCGCCGAGCAGGGAGCCCGATGCGGGACTCGATCCCGGGACTCCAAGATCATGACCTGAGCTGAAGGCAGTCGCTTAACCAGCTAAGCCACCCAGGCACCCCTTACCTTGCGTTTTTGTCTCCTTCTGCCAGAATAGAATATTCATGTGGTGATTTTTGTGTTTTGGTCTCTGCCATAGCCTCAGGTCCTAGAAGAATATATGGCAAATACTTTGTGTTGGGAAATATTGTTTCCCACCATAGCCAGACATTGGAATAACCCTTAAATTGCTAGGACTGAAATTCTTCCCAGAAAGTTTCCCACATGTTTGTCCTTCTACCTACATCGTTTGGGATCCTGATTCAGAGGCATTTTCATTTGGGTCCTCCTTCTCCTCATTTTCCTGAGGTTCAAATGCAGGATGATTCCTTGATATCAACAATTTCCTTCCACTTCCATTTCTCCCACACACCCTCTGATTTTAAAATGCAACCAGTGGTGGCCCTTTTGGTATTTTTCAGTCACAGATTCAATCTTTTGGAAAACGATTGGGAAAATCTATTTCTACACATAGTTATAGATCTTTTGACTTGTTTAAATTATCTAAAACTAAGAAAGGCTTTATTACTAACTCAAAGAGGTTAAAAGATTTCCTTGAGTCCTATCTCTTCCTTTCAGTTTGCTAAGAAGGCTGCTCTTGGTCTCAGGCTCGCTAGAGTGCAGTATTTGTTTAATGAATTGTAAGTGAACACTTTCTGTATACCAGGGGACAAGCAAAGACTTGTAAAAATGGAGGAATTTTTACATTTACAAATGAATAACCTATGTTAATAAAACCAAGAAAGCATGGTTTTCCATCCCTACCTCTACCCACCTTTCCGGTACAATTGATTGTTGCTTAGTAAATTTGCCCTCTTGAAAGAGAAGAGTCATGCTCAGTCTATACTAAATTCAAGGTCAATTTTCCACTATTAATAGTCAGGAAAATGAAAGGTTGAATTGTTGTGTAGGTATGATTTTTAGAAACGTGGTAGACTAAAAGCAAAACAGAAATAAATTCAGTCTGGAAATTTAAAACAAGCTTTAGAATCATGATTTTTTTTTTTAACCTTATAATTCACAATTAGTTTCAGTCCTAACTTCTTCCTTTGTTATTTTATAGGCCAGTCCCTGAACAGTTAATTAATTTGATCTGGGACACTGAAGTAGTTAGTAGAACTGTTTGTACTTGATTCCTGTTCCATAAACGTTTCCACCCTAAACAGTCTTTTTCACTGCAGGTCCTACTAGGAAGGCTATGATAATAACAGCTTAACGGTTTTTCTTGGTAATTTTATTTTGATTTCTATTTTGTTGAATTATGTCATTATTAATATTAATCATGAATGAGAGATGGTCTGTAATTTGAAATCATTTGGGAACTTAGAGCTTGAGTGGTCAAATTTTATTCCATGGCCTGCCTTTGACAAAAGAAACTCCTTTTAGCAGCTCAATGCCCATACCATGTGGGAGGTAAAAATTATAAAAAAGGTACTGATTACAGCTTGACCTAAGCAATCAGGGATTTCTTAGAAAGCAAATGTACTCAATAGCAACAGCTTTGCTTTATTATTTGTAGTTATATTATTTGAAGCCAATCAGTTTAACTTATTCTCTTTATTATTCATCCGATACTTTACTTCTTAAATCTTTGTTTTTATTGGGAAATAGATCCATTTAGCTTTCAGCTGTAGCTTGGTTTTTCCTTTTATAATTTTTTAAAAATGAAATGATACCCAATCTTAGGTTTCCTTCCTTCCTCCTTCCCTCCCTCCCTCCCTTCCTTCCTTTCTTTCTTTCTTTTTCTTTCTTTCTTTTTCTTTTCTTTTCTTTCTTTCTTTCTCTCTCTCTCTCTTTCCTTCCTTCCTTCCTTCCTTCCTTCCTTCCTTCCTTCCTTCCTTCCTTCCTTCCTTC